>NW_020954608.1:32394448-32466476 GCF_900497805.2 Vombatus ursinus | reverse complement strand
TGTGTGTGTGTGTGTGTGTGTGTGTGTGTGTGTGTGTGTGTGTGTGTGTGTAGAAATACAGTTTGACAGCCTTGATAGAAATTTATTCATCAAGACCATAGACAATACAAGACAAACACTGAATATGCAGTCTTTATGGGGGTGTGTGGGGTGAAGATCACATATTTATACTTTTTTGCCTGCAATAATGAAATGACATTTAGGGTTTTATGGGAGCTCTATGATTAGAAAGTCTATATGAGTTTCTTGTTTCTTAAATGCAATGCTAACTTGATAGAATTTCAGGAGTAGACATTCAGTTCCAAGCCCATAGTAGACACTTAGTAAATATTTGTTGATTAATTGGAAATTCGTAGAACAGATGGCTTTCTGACAGACACAGGGGACATTGAATGTATTCATACATTCTCTAAGCTATTTTCTGTCATTTTTAAATTTCCTTTTTTCCCAAATATTTCCTGAAATTTATTCCTTCCTTTCCTCTATTATGATTCTCTCTATCATTGCAGAATTGTATATGATCATCTGCAAGTACAAACTGCCTTGATGAAGAGATCAAAGATCTCTTTAGAAATTAAATGGCTTATCTAAGCTCACACAGTGTTTGAGATCATTCTGCAATGTAGCATGGTGAAAAGAACACTGCATCAGGAATCAGATGTGGCTCCAAATCACATCTCTTCCACCATTCTGCTTTTGTGAACTTAAGTCTCTTAAACTTTCCCACACTTTGTTTCCTAATCTGTAGGATGGACAAGATGATCTCTAAACTCTTCAATATGTGAGTTTGACTCTGAGGCCAGTAGTAATCCCACTACATAACAGCCACATTCTCGTTGTTACAAATAAATATATTGAAGCAGTGAAAGACTTCGTGATTTGCCAAAAGTCCCTCAGCTTTTAAGTGTCAGAATCTCAGTGGGAATCTGTACCTTTTGACTCCTAGCATAGCCCAGTCTTCTTTCAATCAGTAGACTAGCAATAAGATCCTTAAAATCAAGACCTGTATTTTACTTTTTATTTGTCCTAGCCCTTCCATAGTGCCTGGAACATAGTAGGTGCTTAATAAATGCTTGTTGACTGATTGACTCTACTCTGCAGAAAAAAAAAAAACACCAAAAAAAAAACCTTCAGTGATTCAGTGACTGACTAACTACACCTATGCTTGGGCACATGTAGCTATGATGTTTGATAAATACAGGGTTTTGGTTTTACATGAAAATATTCAAGCCAAGAGTCCACCTTTAATTTAATTTTTGCGTGAAGTAAGTGCTTTTGAATTTATGGAGAAAGAGGAGAAACTCCATTCCATTTTAGAGTTCTTTTGTATGTCAAATATCAACTGATCAATAAATTATCATTTATTAAGTACACACCATGTGCCAGTCAAAAGGCAGCTAGGTGGTTCAGTGACAGAATTTCGCACCTGGAATCAGGAAGATCTGAGTTCAACTCCAACACAAAACATTTACTAGCTATGTGGCTCTGGGCTGGGAATACAAACACAAAAATTAAACAATCCCTTTCCTAAGAGATTGTAATCTGTAGGAGAAGACAACACATATATACATGAGACTTTATGGAATTACTTCTGTGCTTCCTCTCTTAAGGTGGAAAATCATTAGTAAGCTCAGCTAATATAATTCAAAAAGGCAGAACTAGCCTGGAGATGACTATAGCTTCTGTCACGTACTTCACTAGTTCTGGTTGTACCCTACATGTATGCTTTGGAGCAGAACAAACAGATACCAATATATATCCCCTATACCATAATGTCTACACAAGGGAAAGAGATACCCCCCCAACCTTAGTTCTTTCTGCCTAAAAATTATATATGTATACATAATATTATACATGCATAAATATGTATACATATATACATGCATATACAGATACAATAATATCTGATATATGCACATATCATATACATGCATAAACTTGTGTATATTTATACTATGGTTCTTTCTGTCTGAAAGTAAATTATACATATATAATATATAATATGTATGCATATATGTGTATGTATAGGTATAGATAATATCTTGTAGAAACATAATTTTTTTCATTCCTTTCTCTTTATCCTCAGCTTTTAGAGCAGTGCCTGGAACATGGTAAATGCCTCTTGACTTGACTTGACCAGACTAAACATTGCAGGTACCTTGGCTTCATATATACCTCCCAGCCTCTACCAGCCTTTGCCCTGAACTCGGTCACTAAAAGATCATCATTATTTCCTATTTTTAAATATCCTTGTAATCAGTCATCACTCTCTTCAGTATCTTCTCACAATTGGAGTACTGTTCAGAGTGTCCTAGGGGGCTGGACAATGCCCATGACAAAGCAAGTTATATATTCCCTTTTGCCCTCAGATTTCACAATGTCCTCTTCTTCCTACTACATTCACAATGTCAATGAGTGGACCAGACTATCTAAACTAGAACTTATGTGGTGGTATAACATTTAGAGCACTAGATGTGGAGGAAGTCAGATTTGAGTTCAAAATCTGCCTCAGTCACTTGCTAGCTGTGTAACCCTGGGCACGTCACTTAATATCCATTTGACCCATTTTCCTCATCTGTACAATGGGAATAATAATAGCACCTATCTCCCAGGGTTGTCATGAAGATAAAATGAGATAATTTTTGTGAAGTATATTGAAAATATTAAAGTGCTACATGGGTGCTACTTATTATAGAGCTACACACAATGTATAGTAATTTTCTTAATCCTGAGGATATGACAACAGAAATGTAATTGTCTTTGCCCTCTAGGCACTCTCATTCTATTGGGGAGTGGGAAGGAATGTGTACATTTTGGTATGTGCAAAATATATACAAAGTACATATAAGTTAATTTCATTATGGCAGGGGGAGGGACCTAGTACCTGGAAGGATCAGGAAAGGTTTCATGTAGAAGGTCACTCTTGAATTGAGGTTTGTTAAATGCTCAAAATTCTAAAAGATATGGAAGAGTCCTTCTAGACAGAAGGTTCTGTTTGAAAAACAGTATGAAGACCACTTGGAGTGGCTGAAACACAGAATGTGTAGAGTCTAACGTCTCTTTTACATGGCATCTTATAAAATGCCATAGAGTGGAAAAAGCACTGAATTTAGTGTCAGAAAACCCAGATTCAAATATGATCCCGCCTCTGTCACCATGTTACTTTGGTCAAGTCACTTAACCTCTAGAAACATCTAGGTAGAATAGTGGATAAAACACTGAGCCTGGAGTTAGGAAAACCTGAGTACAGATTTAGCCTTAGATACTCATTAGCTGTGTGACCCTGGGCAAGTTACTTAATCTCTGTTTGGTTCAATTTCCTCAACTGTAAAATGAGAATAATAACAGCACTTGCCTTATAGGGTTGTTGTGAGGATCAAATGCGATGGTATAGCACATTGTCTGGAATATAAAAGGCACTAAATGCTTAGCCTCTCTGGTCCTCAGTTTTCTCATCTATAAAATTAGAGAAGTGAATTAAATGGCTTCTAAAGTTCTTTCCAGTTCTTTCCAGTTTTGTGATCCCTGTATCTTGTCTCCTCTGAGTTTTTTCTTCTGTAGATTAAATATCCCCAATGAATCCAACGTATACTACGAGATGGTTTCCTGTCCTGGTTTTTCCTAGCTTGGCCCACTCTAGATTTTTAGTATCTTTCCTAACATATTATCTCTAGAACTAAATAAAATTCTCCAGAAGTGGTCAGACCAAAGCAGAGTGCACCAACAACTTTCACCTCTTCATTCTGGACACTATACCTTAATTACTTTCTCCACTCTGCTCTACACATTCCCATGCCATCTTTGACCACCACACCTATTTTGATCACTCATGGACGTGGAGATCACAGGTTAATGTTGGAGTGCTGTAATGGATACTTTCACATGAAGATGGAAATCTGTAGAATCCGTGTCAGTCTAGTGATTTGAGAATTCTTAGGGGATGAATCAAAATGTCAAAACTGACAGGAGAAACAACAACAACAAAACAAACAAAAAAGAAAAAACCTGCCTATGCCTTTTAAGAGTTTTAAACATCTAGCTTTCCCCCAGGAAAAATCAGGAAAAGGATTTTGCTTCAAACTATTTTAATGCAAGCGGTTTCCCCATAACGATGCTGCATTGATTTTGTAATGTCTAATTTGAAAGGGCGGTCAGCGTGCTACATGATTTTATATAAAAGAAAGACAAGGTTATTTATGTTACCAAGCTCAGATGCAATGTAAAAGTTCTCGTCTACTAACAAGTACATAATTCACGCCAAATGCCATTAAGGAAGTTTGTGCAAAGCTCCGAAAGTTCCCCAGGGACTGTGGCAGAGATCTCTAAGTATCTACCCCAAGGCTCAGCAAGACACATCGCATAGCAACAAATTAAAAAGTCTATTATGAGGCTGGCACTCTTCTAGGCACTGAGGATACAAATGCAAAAAGGAAACACTGGATACCTGATGTGAATACTCCAATAATAGAGATCCCAAGCCATTTATGCTTTCATTTTACACGATTCTTGCCGCTTTCTCTTTTGGACTCTCCACAGACCCTCCAAACAGTACGCTAGATACCTTTCTTTAGGTGTTTAACTAAGGACCACTGCAGCAGATAGGCTGTTGCTCATTCCTTATTCTTATTTAGAGTCTGATCTACTCCTGTTGTGGTCGTAAACCTCCCTGGTCACCTTTGGTCTCGTCCTCATGCTGCTCCTGCTGCTGTTATACTATCCAAAAGAGAACTCTTGTCTAAGGGGCCTATGTTTTCCTAATTGGTGAGAGGCTACTCTATCTAGCCAGCCCCAGACCTGACCATACCCCTTTAACCGGGCCATCTTCTTCCCTGTGTAGCCCTCCCCTCTCCAACACACAGCCCTTACTTTGGGACTTAACACTACCATTGTTATGAAAAGGACACAACAATTGGTTACCTTATTGTTTATCCTCCATCCTTATGCCTTCACGCCCTGTTCTTCTTCCTCCAACAAAACCTCCTCCAGATTTTTCATCCTCACTAAGGTAAAAATGATTAATAAATGTTTAAACATTACCTTTCCTAGGGTCACATGACATTTTGAATGTGAGTTGGTGTCTTAAAATGAATTGATTAATTTCAAGTATCAATCAGTGGGCAGCAGGGAGAAGGGATGTGAAGGGGGGGGGGAGAATAACCCCTGCCTGAAACATCTGAAATCATACTGTATAGTTTATAACTACTTCACCTCTACCTAAGGCTATAGGGTAGGAGGTCACAAAGTGGAGATAAAAAATTGTTCTCTTAGAATTGTTCTGCTCAGTTGACACCCTTATTTTGTTTCACAGAGTCTGAAAAACCAAGCCATTTTCATGTATTCAATGTTTTAAGTTTACTACAGTTTGACCAAACAGGTTTTAAAAATTATTTAACAAAATGAGACGGGGTCTAATAACTATTTCATTGAAATTACCATGAAGCCAGAAAGAACTGGGCTTATGTGCCACCTCTGACACATACTGACTCTGTGACTTTGGAAAAGTCACTTAAACTTTCTGTGCCTCAGTTTCCTCCTCTGGAAAATGGAGATAATAATAACACCTGTTTCCCAGGGTAATTGTGAGGATAAAGTGAGATAATATTGATAAAGAGCTCTGCAAAATTTATGGTGCTTGTAAATGCTAATTATTATCATTATTATTTTCATTGCTAATTATTGCTTAATTTTCAGTGCTCTAGGAAACTCTCTAAGCTTATAAATCTGAAAGAGGGTACCAAGCTGAAATGCTAGAAAGTTTTTTCACCTGGGACTTCATTTTGGCAATGAAACCACAAGTGTAGTCCCTCTCTCTATCCCTACTTTGTATAGAGATTGGGTCATATTAACATAATGCTTTATAATTTAAAAAAAAGCAATTTAATGCAAATACCTACTATGTTCAAGGCACAGTGCTAAGAGCTAGGGATAAAAGAAAAACAACTCTTACCCTCAAGGAGCCTATGATCTAATGGGGGAAGGCAACACATAAAATGAAGCTAAAAAGTGGGGAGGGGTCAAGGAAGGGGAGGCCATCAAGTAGTATGATCCGTGGAGTCAAAATAAAGCATTTTCTTCATACTAGCTGTATGGGATGGATAGTACAAGTATTATTAACTCAATTTAAGAATGAGAAAACAGATGTTCAGAAATACCAAGTACATTGCTGTTTTGACAGGGCTGTAGCTACATAAATCCAAGAACCAGGATTCAATTCTAGATCTTCTAGCTCCCAAGTCTCATACTCCGTGAACTATAGTGGAAGTGAAATATCCCAAATATGATTGAATGAAAAAGCAAATGACTAAGCAACACCAAACAACATACCTCCAGAAAATATTATGATTGAATATGTAGGTATCACAAGCCACAGCGACATAATGAACCATGACCATTCAGTAGCCCAGGGATTCCAAGTAACAGTCAGATATGGAACATTCCTATCTTTACCCCATTCTCCATTTATTTTTACAACATCCTTATCTCCCCAACCCATTCTCTTCTTTCTATCAGTTAGGTGGCATAGTGGATAGAGGGCCAAGCCTGGAGTCAGGAAGACTTAAGTTCAAATTTACCCTCAGACTCTCACTAGCTGTGTGACCTTCGGCAAATCACTTAACCTTTTCCTATTTCAGTTTCCTCAACTGTAAAGTAGGGATATTAATAACACCTACCTCACAGAGATGTGAGGATCAAATAAAAACATTTGTAAAGTGCTTATCACAATGCCTGGCATATAACAGGTACTTAATAAATGTTTATTGTTCTTTCCCTGCCTACCCATCACCTTTACTCAACTTTAATTCCTTTACATAACTTTGGCAATAAGTAAGCCCTCATTCCTAATCCCACTATCTTTTTTGCTAACTCAAGAGGAGGACTAATAGGGAAAGGAATCAATATGATTTTCTATTGATGGTAACAAGATAGTTGTCTTCAAATATTTGAAGAATTATCATCGGAAGTGAGAAAAGATTTATTCTATGTAACTACAATATACAGAATTAGAATTAATAGGCAGAAGTTACCCAGAAATTGGATGTCAGGAAGTACTTCTATACAAAGTCTCTTCCTGATGTGTCTAAGTAGTTTCAGAAAACCCCCTATATCTAGATATTATAGAAAAGATAGGATTTCTCTATTAATTAGGAACTAAAGAACCACTAAGAACCCTTTCAATTTTGAGATTTTGTATTGTTATCTCACAATATTTGTGCACAGTTTGAAGCTGATACATTGGGGAGTAGTCTTTTACTCTGAAAGGTAGGACTTAGAGGATTCTGATTATACAGAGATAGAGCTGAACTCAATATGCCCCCCTCCCTTCTCCCACCCACCATAACCAGCTCTTCTTTTCAACTTTTTGATTTTTGCAAATGGCACTGTCATTTTCCAAGTCCCCAGACTCACAGTCTTGGCATCATGTTTGATTCCTCCCTTTCCTCACCCCCTCCCTGTCATTTCAAATGTGTCATAAAGCTTTGCTGGTTCTTTTTACTCCATGCTTCTGAAATTTGACTCTTCTTTTTAAAATTCTCTAGCCATGCAAATTCCCCAAATTTTTATTCACTGGCCATTGAATTATTTCAATAGATTTTTAGTGGATCTCCCTGCCTGTAGTCTCTCTGTTTTAATTTATTTTATATACTAATAACAGATTCGTCTCTTTTCTTAAGACATGACTTATATACTTTTATATTTATATTACTCTTATACTTAAAAACTAAATGGAGTTTTACTCCCTGCTGGATCAAATTCAAATTTAGCATGGTATTTCCTGCCATTCATCAATGACCCATCCTTACTTAACCATTTTTATCTCCCACCTTGAATTTCCCATTCTAGTTAGACCCATGTTCCTCACCAATATCTTTGCTCATAGTTTTCTGACTAAAATATCATTCATTTTTTCCTTTCCACCAAAATAAATCCTTCAAAACCAAGCTCAAGATTTACTTCCTCCATAAAACCTTTCTTTCGCACTCATATTTTAATAAATATTTCATTTATTTGAATTCTTCCTTCATTTACATGTCCAGTGTGTATCAAATCATCACATACTTGCTTACCAGATGCTTTTAGATTGTTTTCAGGTTCCCTCAACAAGTAATAACTTAACATTTATTATATCCTTAGAATAATGCTGGGCTGTGTTCTGATTAATTAATATGGGGGCAGGTAGGTGGCACAGTGGATAGAGCACCAGCCCTGAAGTCAAGAGGACCTGAGTTCAAATCCGACTTCAGACCAAACACTTGACACTTACTAGCTGTGTGACCCTGGGCAAGTCACTTAATCCTAATTGCCTAAAAAGAACAAAAAAGGAAAAAATAATACTTAATATGAGTCAGTACTGTATTATCTCTCCAAATGGACAGTGAACTCCTTAATAGCAAGGGTCTGGGTTTTCTACTTCTGTTTTATCTATGGTGTTTCAAATACTACTAGTCACATCTATCTATTCCATAAATGTTTGATTAATGGAAAAATCAATAAATGAATGAATTCACTACCCCCCTCTGATCTGTCAGAGCCCAAACTAATTTTTCTGCCTTCAGTACATGGTCTCTATCTATTTTTCAAAGAGGAAACTGGCCTAGAGATAATAGTGAGTTTAGTAATGGGATGATTTAAGGTTGATATCCACACTATTGTTGTCCTGTTCCCTGAAGTTTTTAAACTTTGGACTCATTTTCTAAGTCAATATAATAAGTCAATATAACCAATAAATAAAAGAAAGAAAGAAAGAGATTGGTTTATTGAAATCCTTATTTTCACACAAGTGACAATGAACCTATTAAGGATATTTCTTTATAGTTTCACTGTGAAAAGAATAGCTGTTGTATTTCTTTCCACTAAAATATGAAGCACAAATTGCCCCATAGACTCACAAGCATTCCACCTGACTCTGGTAGGCATAGGCCTTTTCAATTTCCAAGAGGAATGATTTAGTGGTTCAGTCCCTGCTGCTTGAAATTTTGTATTCCCCATTTAAAGTGTCAAAAAGTTATGTCTAATTATTCTCATTGCAAAGATAATCATACCAATTATGATTCTTAAAAGAACTGAATAGACAAAAGTACAGATAAGGCTCACAAAGACAAGACAGATTAGGAAAAAAAAGTAATCTCAAAAGTTGAAAACCTGCATAGTCTTTTCCTTTTGGAAAAGACTAACAATTACAATTTTATGAAAGGTCCAAATTATCCCCATTAAATCCATTGAAGGTGGGTGAACGATTTTTGTCATCATCATAGCTACTTCCACATGTGAGGGCTACTGCCAACCTCATGGTGACTTTCAAAACTTTGTCTTCTTTCTATTCCAAAATATCCCCCCCCCAAAAAAAAACCTCACCAGCAACTTCTCCAAAAATGCAAATGTTATAAAAGGAAAGTCTTAAATAATTATCTTGAACACTTATGCATCATGCCATGACTTTATCTCCAAGTAACTTTACTTTCTATTGTTTTCCCCCCGAACCCCCATAGGTAACTTTAGAAATTATAGAGGACAGAGAATTTGAGCTTGTACATCTCATACAACAGTTCAGAGTCTACACACTTGTATCCATATGTTTACATATGAATATATACATACTTTCTTATCTTAAACCACAGAGACAACAGGTATCAGTATCAAAGAGACTCCTAGAAAAGGAGCCAAAATAAACCATACTGCTATTATTTTATACACTGTGGAAAATGTACTTTCTTAAATTCTAAAGTAGTGGTTCTCAAAGTCTAGTTCAATTACCCCTGGGTGTCCCTGAGACCCTTTCAAGGAATCATTGAGATAAAACTATTTTTATAATAATTCTAAAATATTTAATTTATAATATGGTAAATATTAACAGATAGGGTACATATCAACAAAAGCTCTTTAATATCAGGGAAAAAAACTTCCTATAAATTAAAGCTATCTGAAAATGAAATGTGCTTACTTGAAAGAGAAGTTTCTTATCACTTGAAGTTTTCAAAAAAAGGAAAGATGATTATTGGACAAAAATGTCACAGAGTGTGCTCTCGCTCAGTAATGGGTAGAAAAAATAGTCTTTGAGGTCTTTCTCAACTGACATTTTAGGATTCATCTGTTATTGATTAAACACTTTAGATAAAATTAGAAATAAAACTTTTAGTAAAGTTAGAAATATTAAAAGTAGACTATAGACTAGGCCCAAAACATTTCTTTCATGTACAGGGTCTAATGGTCCAAAATTTAAATAAGGCATGAACACCATGAATGGTATTCAAAATTTGTGTCTTGAGACCCCTTTGCACTCTTAAAAATTATTGAGGACTGAAGGTAAAGTCAATATGGTGCAGAGAGAGATAGCATGTTTGCCTTAGCTTCTCCAAAACAACATAAAAAGTTCATCAGACCAAATTCTGATTGGCAAAACCAAAGAAAAGCCACACTGAGTCAATTTTTTCCAGTCCAAGGCAGCTTAGGAAGAGAGACAGAGAGGTCTGCAGACACTGGGGACAGGGCTAGCCAGGAGTACAATGCAATAGCACATTCTTGAATAGAAGAAGACTCAACACCCTGGTAGAAAAAGATTCCAGGGACACCTGTCCTAGCACTGGAAGCAGGAACAAGTGCCATCTGGCAGCTCTTTCACCCAGTACCAGGTCACAATTTCAGGGTATGATGAAGTGGTCAAGAGGGAGTAAGGGCCCTACCTGTGAAAGGTACTCACCTTAATCTCAAATCTGTAGTGTAACAACCAGGATAGGAGATCAAAACCAGAGGAGACTCAACAGTTCAGATAGTTAACAAGCTAACAGACTCAAAACAAGTCAGAAACTTGCAAAACATAGACCAAGAGGGCAGTAAAAGCCCTCTCCCCAAATCATACCACTTTGGAAGCACCAAAAACTTAACAGTCAGTAGAAGAACATAAAAAAGACAGAAGCTCAAGCTACCCTTCTCCTTCCCTCCCCACCCTGCAGAAGTAATTAAAGCCTAATACTAATTTAAAGTCCAAAACCAAGAAGTTGACTAGAAAAAAAAATGAGCAAACAAATGAAAAAAAAAGATCCTGATCATAAAAAGCTACTATGGTGACAACGAAGCTCAAGACAAACACAGAAGAAGATAATGACTTGGAAATAACTACAAGCAAAGTCTGAAAGAGAAAATCAGATTGATCACAAGAATAACAAGAATTAAAGAAAGAGTAAAAAAGGAGGAAAAGTGATTTTAAAAAATAAATAAGAGCCCCAAACCCCTCCAAATACCTGTAAAAATGGCTCTAAACAAAATCTCCAAGAAAAACATGAATTGGTCTCAGGCCATGGAAGAGCTCAAAAAGGATTTTGAGAAGCAAGAGAAGGAGAGGGGAAACAGCTTGCTAAAGGAGACCAAAAAAATACTGAAGAAAATAGCACCTTAAAAATAAATTAACCCAAATGGCAAAAGAGGTCCAAAAAGCCAATGAGGAGAAAAATGTCTTAAGAAGCAGAACTGGCCAAATGGAAAAGGAAGTCCAAAAGCTCACTGAAGAAAATACTTCCTTAAAAATTAGAATGGAACGAATGGAAGTTAATGACTTTATGAGAAATCAGGAAATTATAAAACAAAACCAAAAGAATGAAAAAATAGAAGACAGTGAAAATTTTCATTGAAAAAACAACTGACCTGGAAAATAGATCCAGGAGAGATAGTTTAAAAATTATTTAACTGTCTGAAAAACATGATAAAAAAAAGAACCTAGACATCATCTTTCAAGAAATTATCAAGGGGCAGCTAGGTGGCACAGTGGGTAGAGCACTGGCCCTGAAGTCAGGAGGATCTGAGTTCAAATCTGGCCTCAGACCAAACACTTGACACTTACTAGCTGTGTGACCCTGGGCAAGTCAACCCCAATTGCCTACAAATAAAATTTAAAAAAAAAAGAAATTATCAAGAAAAACTGTCTTGATATTCTAGAACCAGAGGTTAAAATAGAAATTGAAAGAATCCACCAATCACCTCCTGAAAGAGATCCCAAAAAGAAAACTCCCAGGAATATTATAGCCAAATTCCAGAGTTCCCAGGTCAAGGAGAAAATACTGCATGCAGCCAGAAAGAAACAATTCAAGTAATGTGGAAATAGAATCAGGATAACACAAGATTTAACAGCTTTTACATTAAGGGACTGGAGGGCTTGTAATATGATATTCCAGAGGTCAAAGGAGACAGGATTACAATCAAGATTCACCTACCCAGCAAAACTGAGTATAATCCTTTAGGGGAATGGATATTTAATGAAATAGAGGACTTTCAAGTGTTCTTGATGAAAAGACCAGAGCTGATTAGAAAATCTGACTTTCAAATATAAGACTATACAAATATATATATATATATATATACACACACACACACACACATACACATAAATACATACACAATTTATATATATATATATATGTTTATACCTACACATGTAATACAAATACACATATATATGTATATAGACAGAGGGCACAGGGTGAGTTGAATATGAAGGGATGATATCTAAAAAGTAAAATTAAGGGGTGAGAGAGGATTGTACAGGTTGAAGGAGAAAAGGAGTTGTAGAATAGGGTAAATTATCTCACATAAAAGAGGTAAGAAAAAGCTTTTACACTGGAGGGGAATGAGAGAAGGTAAGAGGGAGTCAGTGAATCTTACTTTCATCAGATTTGGCTTAAGGAGGAAATAACATACACACTCAATTGGATATGGAAATCTATCTTGCCCTACAGGAAAAAAGGGGGGGATAAGAGAAGGGAGGTGATAGAAGGGAGGACAGATTGGGAGAGGGGTAGTCAGAAGCAAAGCACTTTTGAGGAGGGACAGTGTGAAAGGAGAAAGAGAATATAATAAATGTGGGGTGGGATAGGATGGAAGGAAATATAGTTAGTCTTTCACAACATGACTATTATGGAAGTGTTTCACATGACTCCACATGTATAACCTATATTGAATTGCTTGCCTTATCAATGAGGATGGGTGAGGAGGGAGGAAGGGAGAGAATTTGGAATTCAAAGTTTTAAAAACGAATGTTAAAAATAGTTTTTACATACAACTGAGAAATAAGATACATAGGCAAAGGGCTATAGAAATCTATCCTGCCATACAGGAAAATAGAAGGGGAAGGGAATAAGGGAAAGGGGGTTATACAAGGGAGAGTAGATTGGGGGAAGTGGTATTCAGAATGCACATTGTCTTAGGGTAGGGGGAGGGGAGAAATGGGGAGAAAATTTAGGACTCAAAATCTTGTGGAAATGAATGTTGAAAACTAAAAATAAATTAATTAGTTAAAAAAAAATAGACAGAAGAAGTAAATAGCCTGGATTTAGGAGGTACAAAGTAGGGCGACCATAAAAAAATAACCTTGTTTGGTACCAGGTATGGCAGAGGTGCAATGATTGAAGAACTTGCAGATCTGTAGCTGTGAGACTCTGTAAAAAGTGTCACGAAAAAATGTAGTAGATATAGCTTAGAATCAGGAAGAGATGAGTTCAAATCATACCCCAGAAATTTACTAGATATATGACTGTGAAAAATAACCTAAACCCTCTGGGCCTCCGTTTCTTTATATATAAAATGAAGGTGTTGGACTCAAATGACCTTTTATGGTCCCCTCTAAATCTGTGATTCTATAAGAAGTACCATGATACCTCCTGGGAACGTGTGACAAGAGCAACAGAAGTCTAAAGGGGAGAGAGGTCTATGCAGCAATGAGCTAGAGTAGAAATACCACTCTGAGGACAGTGTTGAGAGATGTGGAGGCACAAACTCTATGTGTTATCTCTGCTGGAGGCCCACACAGGACAGCACTTTGAGTCACAGGAACTTTAATAAGAATAGTTGCTATTTATATAGTGACATGTTTTATGAATTGTTTTACATACATTTTCTTTTTTGAACTTCATAACTCTTTGAGATAGGGATTGCCTATACTTCAATAGTGGTCTCCGTCTGAATAAGTGCAAAAGTAGCCCTACCTGAGGGAAAGGACTTACCTAACCATCCAGTTAACTCAGTTAGTAGTCCTTTGTATGTTCTTTGCTGTATAATTAAAACTTGTTCCATGTTTTTAAAAAAATTGGCCAGATATTTTAAAACCAGAGAGCAAAGTAGAAATTAAAAGAAGTCATTGGCCACCTCCTGAAAGAAATCCCGAAATCAAAATACCTGGAAATATTTTGTCCAAAATCCAGAACTCCCAGGTAAGTAAGAAAATACTACAAGCAGCTAGAAAGAAATAATTCAAGTACCAGTTAGCACAGTCAAGATCACACAAGATTTAGAAGCTGCCACTATAAAGGATCTGAGGGCTTGGAATATGATATTCAAGAAAGCAAAGGACCTAAGATTAGAAGAAGAATAACTTACACAGCAAAACTGAGTATATAACTCATGGGGGTTGGGGAAATGGCCATTTAATGAAATGGAGGACTTTCAAGCATTCCTGATGAAAACACTATAAATGAATAGAAAATCTGACATTCAAACACAATACTTAAGAGAAATATAAAAAGGTAAATATGAGGGAAAAATCGTAAAAGATTAATAAAAGTTAAACTGTTCACATTCTTATATGAGAATATGGTATATATGATCCCTCAAAACTTTTTCATCACTGGGGTAGGTAGAGGAAATCTATTTAGATGGAGGACGTGGGTATTGGGATGATCTCAAAAGAAGAATGGAAGGTTGAGGAAGAGGGATGTAGCGGAAGGAGGAAGGGAGAATAATGGAGAATATTATCCCACATAAAAGGGTGCATAGCATTTATAGTAAGGAAGACTAAGATGTAAGGGAAACACTTGAAAGATTACTGAGAACCCAAAGAGCATTTTTTTTTATATTTTAAACCTATTAATATTCATGGTAGTAGAAATTTAAACTGACAAATTTTAAAATATGTATTTATTAGCTCATGTGAAGTAATATACCTATTATATATTAACATAAATAACATCTCTTTAGGAAAAATAATTATTTTCTAAAATAAATTGTCTGGCTTAATAGAAGATAGCTAGATTCTCATATCTGCTGTTGCATGCAATCTATTGTGACGTGTGGTTTTGGTTGAAGTATATGAATAAAATCTGGCTTCACACAGATATGTAATTGGAAAAGAGAGGTGAATTTTAATAGGCAAATAACATCTTAGTATTATTATAATTGGAAATATTTTTTACCTCATGAACCACCTGAAAGAATGACAGACAACATTTTGAGAACCACTGTTATAGAGGTATTTTTTGTGTTAGGTGTGAGTTGAACTAGATGGTCTC
Source organism: Vombatus ursinus (assembly GCF_900497805.2). Lineage (NCBI taxonomy): Eukaryota > Metazoa > Chordata > Mammalia > Diprotodontia > Vombatidae > Vombatus > Vombatus ursinus. The sequence continues at coordinate 32,451,207 of NW_020954608.1, read as the reverse complement.
AGAAGTCCCTTTGAACTCTGACATCCTACAGTATAATTCTCTGAAAGAAATGGACATATGTAATATTTCCAGGTGAGACAAAATATTAACAATCGTCTCAGGAGATTATAAAGACATTAATGTTTTGCATTTGAGAAGCAATTCCACCTCTCATGATTCCTACATTCATACCTGAACAGAGAATTTTGGTTCTAGAAATCCATACATTCTACCTTCCTCTCTGTCCCCAACATATGAATATTACCTGATCCACACATTTCAGTGTAAGGTGTGTGTTATGTGGCAATGATAAAAGACAAGGGAGAATGAGACGATGAATGAAGTAGAGATGATTTACTCATGCTTCAGGAAACATTACCAGTATAAACTGTCAGCTGCAAGGTCTGGACAACAAACTTGCCTTGGATAGTTTAAGGACACTCTTACAGAGAGACAGAGGCCTAGCTGCTCCTTCTACCTTAGAGGAGTTATGCATTTACATGACATTACCAAACCCATGTATGCAGCCATCCTAAGCTTCAAAGCAATCTGGTGTTGATAATAAATGTATGCCTATCTTGTGTGACATAGACATCAGGGTATTTTGGTAGCTGATATTTTCTATCTTAATAATCGGAACACAGATTTTAGAATGGGAAGGGACCTTAAGGGTCATCTAATCAAATTCTCTTCTTTTACAGGTGAGGAAACTGAGGTCCAGAAATGTTAAGTGACTTGCCTAAGGTCACACACATAGCTACTGTAGTATTCAAATTGAGGCTTCTGACTTCAAACCTGCATTCTTCACACAGTACCACATGGGTTTTTAGAGGCAGCTAGGTGGTGGAGTTGATAGACGACGCTAGGAGTCAGAAAGATCTGAGTTCAAATATGACCTCACACTCTTATTAGCATTGTGACCTTGGTCAAGTCCATTAGTTTCCTCATCTATAAAATGGAATAATAATAACATCTTCCTCCCAGAACTGCCATGAGGGTAAAATGAGATAATACTTGTGAAGCATTATCACAGTGCCTGTCACATAGTAAGCACTTAAATAAATGCCTGTTTGCTTCCTTCCAGTTTTTAAAGAAACTGAGTCTCCTGCCTGCTGTCTCTGTTACAGCTGCTTCTGATGGACTTCTCCTTTCATGACTCAGGTGTTTTTGCAAAATGAAGGGGAAAATCCTGGTGGTTAAAGGAGCTATTTTGCCGCCCTGACTGAAATGCAGAACTTTCTGAGAGATGTTGCCAAGACGGGTGCTGAGAGAAATCATCCCTATGTGAAAATCTATTCAGTCACTTCTTTCCTTCTTCCTCACTCCCCCACAAGCCCACCCCTCCTTCCACCCTTCCCTCAAATGGATTTTCTATAGCTGTCAGGTTTCTTTTATAGGAATAAGTGAAATTATAATGAGGCAAGAGATAGACGTTCTGAAGATGAAAAGAATGACACTAAGTAAAAGTAAGTTCTTGTGCCATTTGAAAGCCTTTAGGAGGAGTGGGATTAGGTGGAGGATGTTACAATACTCAGGGAGCTGTCTCATTGCACATTTGGCTTTAAGAGAAGCTTCTCATCATTTCCCAGGAGGCAGAGGACCCATGTGGGCACTTGATTCATCTGGTTCCTGACAAAAAATACTGCCCTGCTGCCAGGATTAAATGAACTTTAAATGGGACACATCTCTCCTCATGGGCCAGTTTCCAGCTGTCCTGGCAGCTTCTGGCTCATGGTCTCCTAATGTTAAAATATTCTTAAAGACACTTCCCATAGTTATTTAGTGGAGGACAGGTCCAGGCTACAGGTCAGCCCGATTCTACTAGACTTGGAGTCAAGAAAGCTTGAGCTTGAGTCCTGCCTCAGACATTAACTTGTTGTGTGGCCTCAGGAAGGTCACATAACCTTTCTAATCTTCAGTTTCCTCATCTGTAAAATAAAAACAATTATTAGTAATAACAACAGTACAAGATTGTTGTGAAGATCAAATGAAATAATATATGAAAAACACTTTGCCAACCTAAAAGGGCTATCAAATGCTAGGGATCATTAGTATTATCCTTATCATATTCAACAATTATGTTCTTTGTAAATCTTGCTAAAGGGAGAATTATACCCTGAAAGTTTCTAGAATTATAGAATGTTATGAATAGGATAGAATTTTAGAGATTAAAATCTCTTCAAACATCAGATGATTTAGCTATCAGTCCTAGAACTGTTATACAATACACAATGTCCTGGGCCCTTTCTCTTTTCCTTGTACATGATTTTACTTGAGGATCTCATCAGCTCCTATGCTTTCAAATATCCTTTCTCTGTTGATGATTCTCATATCTACTTATCCAACTGTAGCCTCTCTCCTAACCTCCAGAATCACATCTCCAGCTGTCTAATATAAATATATCAAACTGCATATCCTATAGACATCTTATACCCAGCATAACCCGAGCTCATTATCTTTGTCTCCAAACCCTCCCCCTGCTTAAAATTTTCTGTTATTGTCAAGGCTACCTCCTAGTCATCCAGGCTCACAACCAAGGTGTTATCTTCTACTTTTTACTCACTTTTAGATCCCTAAGCAATATGTTGCCAGATCCTGTTGATTTTGTAGCATCTATCATATGAACCTCCTCTCTTCTTTGATACTGCCACCATCCTCAACTAGGCTTGTATTACTTCATGTATGGACTATTACAATAGCCAATGGGTGAGTCACCCTACCTCAATTCTCTGAACTTCAGTCCACCCTTCATGATTAATCTTCTTAAACAACATATTGCATGCACTTCCTAACCATGTCATATGTATCCCTCTCCCAATTCAATAAACTCCAGTAGTCCAGTTAATAGATGAAGAAACTAAGGCCCACAAAAGAATTATACGAACAGAAATTTAGGAAGATGAAGTGATAGAGCTAGATATCCACAAGTTTTTAGTGGCAAAAGATGAAATGCAAAACCCTGACTCTCTTAACTCCCAGGCTTTTTCTACCACCTCTAAACTACAAGTACGCAAAAGATGAAGATAACTCTAAAACTCTCTCTCCCTCTGTTTCTCTGTCCCTGACTCTATCTCTTTTTCCTTCTCTCTATAAAAATAAACATATATAGGATGTCCCAAAAGTCTTAGTGCAGTTTTAAACTTTAATAACTACTTAAGTATAAATGCTACAAAGTAACAAAAACATCACTTGAAAGTTTATTAATGTTTTTGTACTATTTACTTTAAGTAAAATTTGTACTATTTACTTTAAGAAATTTTAATTATACACACATATTTTAATTTTTGGAAGACATGATACCCTGTCATTATGAATTGTATGTCTCTGGGTGACACTTCCTTGAAATGGTAGATGGGTAGAGGAAGTGCTCTTATTTGGCTACTTTGGTAACTTAATCTATCTCTATTAGACATTTTCTTGTGAGGTCATGTTCAAACTGTCAGATATGTAACAAAACCTCATTCTTTAGATGATCTTAAGGCTAAAATTACAAGTACAATCCATTTAGCCACTGAGCAGCAGATGATGAGTGATTTATAGCACAAGATGATGATTCTGTTGAATTTTAATAAGAAATGTATCAATATTTTTAAATTTTCAAGAACTGACCTTTCAAATGTTTTTATGTAAGTTTGTTGCACTTATACTTCTGAAATTATCAAAGGTTAAAATTGTACCAAGCCTTTGGACTTTTCACTGGTCTACTAAGTTCATTCCTTGATCCTGGATCTAGGGCTTGATTCACTGTGCTATTATACCTTAATTAGAGATATGAAATGAGTCACGATCCCAGGAGAGATTAGAGGTCTTATTCACAACTAAGACTTGCATCTACCCTAGGAAAAAGGAAGATGTCCCGGGTTGGTGGGGGAAGGGAAGGATGAAAGAGAGATCTCCCAGTTGGAATCTTCCCAATAACCAAGGAAATAAGTAAGTACTATAGAGGGAATCAGTGAAAACAGGACTCCAGGTAATATATAAGACAATAATGATCTCCTTAAAAGATCTATATCTTGCCTAGGCCATGGAAGTGATTGGTGAATAAGAGAGAAAAGTAAAATCCCAAGAACATGCTAGACCCTCAAGGCCAGGACTTTCTGTGTTGCTCACTTCCCAACCAAGTGCTAGGCATTAGACTGGGAACAGTTGATAGCAAGGACTATGTTTTGCCTTTCTTTATATCCCCCAACCCTAGTATAATACCTGTCACATAGTAGGCACTTAGTAAATGCTTGTTGACTAACTGATAGTGAGAATTCTAGGGCCTCTATTGAAATAATAGCATATTTCAAGGGACTTTGAAAATAGAACTGAACACATCTGTATTGTTTTATTCTGAAAGCATTTGCATTGTTCTGACTCTGATCAATTGAACTATACTTATTATAGAGTATAGGAGCCCTGCTAAGTAAATCACTTTTATGAAACATACTGATTCATAACACTCTGCTATGAAATGATGCACTCTTCAGGCCTCTTGGAAATGGTCTTTAATATGCCCAGAGTGAGATTATAAAAGTCATTTTCAGGGTCTCCTACTGCCAGCTATGGGTATAAAGACACATAAATTGTTCTTGTTTATTTTGTTTTCTTTTCTTTTAAATATCTTGTCAGAATCAAATGACCTAATCATAGCCAGTTGGGAAAATCCTCATAATACCAGAAGACTGGATAGTTTACAGAGTTTAAAAGGTGTTGTAATTCCTGCATCACTCACTCTAAAGGGTCAAAGAGAACAATTTATACTTCAGGAAAATTCTCAGTATACTTTGGCTGTGACCAAGCCTCGCTGACCCCATCTTGGTCAACTCAGCTGAAAAGCAATTGATTAAGAGGCACAATGGAAAATCAACTTGGTGACATGGTAGTTAGAGCTTGGGCCTAGAGTCAGGAAGCCTACTTGAAATCTAGCCTCAGATACTTCCTAGCTGTGTATCCCTGGGAAAGTCACTTAACTTCTGTCTGTCTCATTTTCCTCAACTGTAAAATGTAGATCATAATAGCACCTATCTCCCAGGATTGTTGTAAGGATCAAATGAGATAATATATGTAAAGCAGTTAGCACAATGCTTGGCAGATAGTATGTACTTAATAAAAGTTAGTTTCCCATAATGAAAATAAGAATCTGAAAAACTAGGTCAGGGGTGGGAAACATGCAGCCTTCAGGCCACATGTTGCCCTTTAGGTCCTGGGGTGTGGCCTTTTGACTGAGTCCAAGTTTTACAGAGCAAATCCTTTTATTAAGGGGATTTGTTCTGTGAAGTTTGGACTCAGTTAAGGGGCCTCAGTTAAGGGTTGAGGACCAAGGGGGCACATGTAGCTTTGTGGTCACAAGTTCCCCACCCATTAATTAGGTAGTAGCTGTATCTGTGCTGTGAACTAGCCTGAAGCACTTTGGCAATTCAATCATTATAAGATTTTGTTTGCTTTTCTGTAAAAAGGGGATGGGGGAATTGGATCACATCAGGGTCTCCTACCCTTTTTTTTGTGTCATGAAACCCATGGATGATCTGGTGAAACCTATGGGCCCTTTCTCAGAATAATGTTGTTAATGCATAAAATAAAATATGTAGGATGACAAAGAAAATAGATTATGTCAGAAAACAGCTATCAAAATATTGGAAGGAAAAGTTGACAGACTTTAGACTCCCAGGAGCCAAGATGGTGGAGTAAGCAGCAAATTGCTGTCACTTTCCCTTATTGATCTCTGATAAAATCAGAAAATAGTGCCCCAGAAAAATCCCGGAACAGCAAAGCCAGTGGCAAGATGAGGTGCAGCACTCTTTTGGCCTGGGAAACTTGGAGGATCTACAAGAAAGATCCATCTCATTCTGGTAAAAAAAGGAGCACATTCCAGGACAGAGTATCAGACCAAGCCAGCAACAATCCACACCTCAGAAAACCAGCAGGAGATCCTGAGCCCCAGGGTAGAGGAGCAGATAAACACCAACACCAGGAACCCCCACATGCCTTAGCATAGCCAGGGGAACCAGCAGACCCCAGCTTAGAGAACCACCATATGCTTCAGCATAGTTGAGGGTGGGCAGAGTGTCCTCCAGTGGCCAGACCCACATGTGTTTCAGTGCAACCTCAGGGAAATGCAGAAAAAACCCACCTGTCCTCACCCCCATTAGGACCCCAGCTCAACTCTAGGTAAGCTGCCAGACCATTACACCCTTCAAGCTGCCATCATCTGAAGCCCCAGAACACAAAGCAAGTGACCAGGCTCCTGGTCCCAGCTCAAGAAGCTTGGGGCAGTGCCCTCTGTGCCCCAGAAGCATAGCTCAACTCTAAAAGCCAATAAATAGGCAAACAGCATGAACAAAAATCTGAAGGGGAAAACTGACCATGGACAGTTTCTGTGGGGACAGGGAAGATCAAAACACAAACTCAGAAGAAGACAAGATTCTCAATATATCTGTATCTAAAACCTCAAAGTGGAATATGAATTGGCCTCAAGCCCAAAAAGGCTTCTTGAAGAAACAAGAAGGATTTTAAAAGTCAAATAAGTTCAGTAAGTTTAAAAAAAATTAAAATTTAAAAAAAAGTCGAATAAGAAAGGTAAAAGAAAAATTGGGAAAAGAAATGAGAAATATGCAAGAAAGAGTCAACAGATTGGAAAAGGAAGGACAAAAATTGAAGAAAAGAACTCCTTAAAAAGTAGAATTGGCCAAATAGAAAAAGAGGTACAAAAATTCACTGAAGAAAAGAACTCCTTAAAAAGAGGAATTGACCAAATGGAAAAGAAGGTACAAAAGTTAACTGAAGAAAACAATTCCTTAAACATTATAATTGGGCAAGTGGAAGCTATTGACTCTATGAGACATCAACAAACAGTCAAACAAAATCAAAAGAATGAAAAAAATAGAAGAAAATGTAAAATGCCTCTTTGGAAAAAACAACTGACTTTGAAAATAGATCCAGGAAAGATAATTTAAAAATTATTAGACTACCTGAAAGTAATGATCAAAAAAAGACTCTGGACAGCACCTTTCAAGAAATTATCAAGAAAAACTGTCCTGATAACCTAGAACCAGAGGGCAAAATAGTCATTGAAAGAATGCATCAATCACCTCCTAAAAGAAATCCGAAAATGAAAGCTCTAAGGAATAATGTAGCCAAATTCCAGAGTTCCCAGGTCAAGGATAAAATATTGCAAGCAGCCAGAAAGAAACAATTTAAATCTCATGGAAGCACAGTCAGGATTATACAGGACTTAGCAGCTTCTACATTAAAGGATTAAAGGGCTTGGAATATGATATTCCAAAAGGCAAAGGGACTTGAATTACAACCAAGAATCAGCTACCTAGCAAAATTGAGCATAATCTTTCAGGGAAGGAGATGGGCAATCAATGAAATAGAGGACTTCCAAACTTTCCTGATTAAAAAACAAAAACAAAAACAAAAACAAAAACAGAGCTGAACAGAAAATTCAATCTTTAAATACAAGACTTAAGAGAAGCATAAAAAAAAATAAACAGGAAAAAAATGTTATTCAATAAATTTAAACTGTTTACATCCTTACATGGGAAGATAATGCTTTTAAATCTTAAGAACTGTATCTCTTTTAGCACAGTTAGAAGGAGTATACTTAGACAAAAGGTATGGGTATAAGTTGCCTTTATGTGATGATAAAATTAATTAAGGGATTAAAAATGATTTTACTGGGAGAAGAGGAAATGAGGAGGCAGAAAAAGGTAAAATACATCACATAAGGAGGCACAAAGACCTATTATGGTAGAGGGAAAGAAGGGAGGGATAAAAGCATTGTTTGAACCTTACTTTCATTGCATTTGGCCCAACGAGTTAATAACATATGCACTCAGTTGGATATAGAAATTTTTCTTATCCTATAAGGAGTAGGAGGGAAATGGGAAAGAAAAAAGAGAGGAGTGGGTAAAAGGGAGGGCAGAAAGGGAAGAAGTAGGGGAAAAGGGAAAGAAAAGAGAAGGAGGCTGATGGAAGGGAAGGCAGATTGAGGGAGCCAGTGCTAAGGAGTAAAACATTTGTGATGAGGGAAGGGAGGAAAGGAGAGAGAGAAGCATATATGGGGGAAAGTAAGATGGAGAGAAAGACACAGTTAGTAATCATAACTGTGAACATGAATGGAATGAACTCTCCCATAAAACTGAAGTGGATGGCAGAGTAGATTAAAAATCGTAATCCTGGAATATGTTATTTACAAGAAACACATTTGAAGCAGAGAGATACACACAGAGTAAAGGAAAAAGGCTGGAGCAGAATATATTGTGCTTCAGCTGAAGTTAAAAAAAAAAAAGCAAAGGTACCAATCCTGATCTTAGACAAAGCAAAAGTAAAAATAGATCTAATTAAAAGAGATAAGGAAGGAAACTACAACCTGCTGAAAGATACCATAGACAATGAAGTAATATCAATACTAAACATATATGTACCAAGTGGTATAGCATCCACATTCTTAGAGAAGTTAAGTGAGTAATAGGAAGAAAGAGACAGCAAAACTCTACTAGTCAGGGACCGCAGCCTCCCCCTCTCAGAACTAGATAAATTTAACCATAAAATAAACAAGAAAGAATTTAAGGAGGTAAATATAATTTTCAAAAAGTTAGATATGGTAGACATCTGGGGAAAATCAATTGGAGACAGAAAGGAAAATACCTTTTTCTCAGAAGTGTATGGTACCTACACAAAAATTGAGTATTTAATAGGGCATGAAAACCACACAATCAAATGCTGAAATATTAAATGTATCCTTTTCAGATCATGATTCAATAAAATTACATGTAATAAAGGGCCATGGAATGATAGACTAAAAATTAAGCAGAAACTAAATAATCTAATCCTAAAGAATGAGTGGGTCAAATATCATAGTGGAAACATTGGTTTTAGCAATAAGAGAAGAAAAAGAAATTGAAGGTGTTAGAATAGACAAAGAAGAAACAAAGCTATCGCTCTTTTCAGATGATATGATGATATACTTAGAGAATCCTAGAGAATCAAGTAAAAAACTACTTGAAATAATAAACAACTTTAGCAAAGTTACAGGCTATAAAATAAAGCCACATAAATCATCAGCATTTCTATATATTAGCAACAAGGCCCAACAGCAAGAGACAGAAAGAGAAATTCCATTTAAAGTTACTGTAGACATTATAAAATATTTGGGAGCCTACCTACCGAAACAAACCCGGGAGCTATATGAACACAATTACAAAACACTTTTCACACAAATAAAGTCAGATCTAAATAATTGAAAAAACATCAGTTGCTCATGGGTAGGCTGAGCTAATGTAATAAAAATGACAATTCTACCTAAGCTAATTTTCTAATTCAGTGCCATACCAATCAAACTACCAAAAAATTATTTTATAGAGTTAGAAAAAATAATAACAAGATTCATTTGGAATAACAAAAGGTCCAGAATATTAAGGGAAATAATTAAAAGAAAGGCAGGGGAAGGTGGCCTAGCCATTCCAGATCTTAATTGTATTCTAACACAGCAATCATCACAACTGCTTGGTACTGGTTAAGAAATAGAGTGGTGGATCAAAGGAATAGGTTAAGTATGCAAGACATAGTAGTCAATGACTATAGTAATCTATTATTTTATAAACCCAAAGACCCCACTCACTCTTTGACAAAAACTGCAGGGAAAACTGGAAGAGATTATGACAGAAACTAGGCATAGGTCAAAATAAAGTCAAAATGGGTTCATGGTTTAGATATAAAGGCTGATATTGTAAGCATACTGGGAGAGCAAGGAATAGTTTACCTATCAGATTTATGGAGAACGGAAGAATACTTGACCAAACAGGAGATAGAGAATGTTATGAAATGCAAAATGGATAACTTTGATTACATTAAATTGAAAGGTTTTTTGCGCAAACAAAGCCAAAGCAACCAAGATTAGAAGAAAAGTAGAAAATTGGGAAAGAATTTTTACAACCAATCTTTCTGATAAAGGCCTCATTTCTAAGATATATAAAGAATTAAGTCAAATTTATAAGAATAAAAGTCATTCCCCAATTGATAAATGGCCAAAGGATATGAACAGGCAGTTCTCAGATGAAGAAATTAAAGCCATCTATCATCATATGAAAAAAATGCTCTAAATCACTGTTGATTAGAGAAATGCAAATCAAAACAACTCTGAGGTACCACAACACACCTATCAGATTGGCCAACATGACAAAACAGGAAAATGATAAATGTTAGAGAAGATGTGGGAAAATTGGAACACTAATGCATTGTTGGTAGAGTTGTGAAATGACCCAACCATTTTGGAGAGCAATTTGGAACTGTGCCCAAAGAGCCATAAAAATATGCATACCCTTTGACCCAGCAACAGCATTTCTAGGACTATGTCCCAGAGAGATGATACAAATAGGAAAAGGACCCACATGTACAAAAATATTTATAGCAGCTCTTTTTGTGGTGGAAAATTGGAAATTGAGAAGCTGCCCATCAATTGAGGAATAGCTGAACAAGTTGTGGTATATGAATGTAATGGAATACTATTGTGCTATAAGAAATGATGAAGAAAAATAAATTGAATTAGAGTAGGCAATGAAGAAACACAGCTATCACTTTGCAGATGATAAGATGATATACATAGAGAATCCTAGAGAATCAACTAAGAACTATTTGAAATAGTAACAACTTTAGCAGAGCTGAAGAATATAAAACAAATCCATGTAAATCATCAGCATTTCTATATATTACTAACAGAGCCCAGCAGCAAGAGATAGAGAAATTCCATTTAAAGTAACTGTAGACAATACAAAATTGTCAAGAGTCTGCCTGCCAAGACAAACCCAAGAACTATATGAAGACAATTACAAAATACTTTTCACACAAATAAAGTCAGATCTAAATAATTAGAAAAATATCAGTTGCTCATAGGTAGTTTGAGCTAATACAATAAAAATGACAGCTCTATCTAAGCTAATTTACTTATTCAGTGCCATACCAATCAAAGTACCAAAAAAATCATAGAGCTGGAAAAAAATAATAACAAAATTCATCTGGAAAAACAAAAGGTCCAGAATATCAAGGGAACAGTAAAAAGAAATGCCAAGAAGATGACCTAGCCATACCAGATCTAAATCTGCATTATAAAGCAGCAATCATCAAACCTATTAGGTACTGGCTAAGAAAAAGAGTGCTGGATCAATGGAATAGGTTAGGTATACAAGACACAGTAGTCAATGATTATAGTAATCTACTGTTTGATAAACCCAAAGACCCCAGCTTCTAGGATAAGAACTCACTCTTTGACAAAAAACTGCTGAGAAAAGTGGAAAATAGTATGGCATAAAATAGGCATACATCAACATCTTACACTGTATTCCAAGATAAAATCAAAATGTGTACACAATTTAAATATAAAGGATGATACTATAAGCAAAGTAGGTGAACACAGAATAGCTTAACTGTCAGATTTATGGAGAAGGTAAGAATTTATGACCAAACAAGAGATAGAGAACATTATGAAATGCAAAATGGATGATTTTGAGTACATTAAATTGAAAAGTTTTTGCACAAAGCCAACACAACCAAGATTAGAAGGGAAGCAGAAAGCTGGAAAATCATTTTTACAGCCAGTATCTCTGATAAAGCCCTCATTTCCAAAATATAGAGAGAGCTGAATCAAATTTATAAGAATACAAGTCATCCTTCAATTGATAAATGGTCAAGGAATACAAAAAGGCAGTTTTCAAAAGAAGAAATTAAAGCGATCTATAGTCATATGAAAAAATGCTCTAACTCATTATTGATTAGAGAAATGCAAGTCAAAACAACTCTGAGGTACCACATCACACCTATCAGATTTAATATTACAAATCAGGAACATTATAAATGTTGGAGAAGATGTGGGAAAATTGGAACAGTAATGAATTGTTGATGGAGTTATGAACTGATCCATCCATTCTGGAGAGTAATTTGGAACTATGCCCAAAAGGCTATAAAACTGCATATCCACCAACACTACTACTAGGTCTTTATCCCAAAGAGATCATATAAAAGGGGAAAAGACCTACATGTACAAAAGTATTTATAGGAGTTTTGTTTTGTTTTGTTTTGTTGTGGTGGCCAAGAATTGGAAATTGAGGGGATGCCCATCAATTTGGGAATGGCTAAACAAACTGTGGTATATCAATGTAATAGAATACTATTGTTCCATAAGAAAAGTTGAGCAGGCAGATTTCAGAAAAACCTCGAAAAAGTTATATGAACTGATGCTGAATGAAGTGAGTTATACATACTGACAGCAACATTGTGCAATGGCTAACTTTGATAGACTTAGCTCTTCTCAGCAATACAATAATCTAAGACAATTTCAAAAGACACATGATGGTAAATGCTATCCAGATCCAGAGAAAAAACTATGGAGTCTGAATGCAGATTGAAGCATACTATTTTCTCTTTTTCTTGTTTTGTTTTTTTCTTTCTCATGATTTTTCCCTTTTGTTCTGATTCTTCTTTCACAACATGACTAATGTGGAAATATGTTTAATATGACTGTACAATAGCCTATATCAGATTGCATACCATCTTGGAGAGGAGGGCAGGGAAGGATGGGGTAAATTTTAAAACTCAAAATCTTAGAAAAGTGAATGTTGAAAACTATAAATAGATAAATAAATACATAAATAATTGACAATCCATGCCAAGAACCAGACTAAGTTATTATCTAAGATTGTTCCAGCCCTAACTGTTCACAATCTAAATATTCTGTAATTTGTCAATATCCCTAAATATTCTGTAATTTGTAAAGAAGGCCATGAAAACTAGTGTGGTCAAGTAGTAAACAAATATTTGTTAAGCATCAGTTATGTGCCAGTCACTGGTGTACTGAATAAAACACAGGAAATGCAATCAGGAATTTTTTTTCAGTAGTTTTTAAGTTCTGTCCAACTCTTGGTGACCCCATTTGGGGTTTTCTTAGCAAAATTACTGGAGTAGTTTGCTATTTCCTTCTCCAGCTCACTTTACAAATGAGGAAACTGAACCAGACAGGGTTAAATGATTTGCCTAGGGTAACACAGAAGTGTCTGAGGCCAAATTTGAACTCATTAAGATGAGTCTTCCTGACTCCAGGCTTAGCACTCTATCTACTGTGACACCTAGCTATCCTGAAGTCAGAAATGCGTGAGTTTAAATTCTATGTCAGATACTCACTAGTTATATGGCAGTGGGCAATCATTTAACCTCCCTGAGCCTCACTTTCCTCATCTATAAAATGGAGAGGTTGGACTTCATCATCTCTAAGACGATCCAAATTAAAAGTTTGGTTTTTAAGAGTATCATTCCTAAATGTGGTTTCTTAAATTCCAAATTGTCCTGAGATCCCCTGTAGATTTTGACTTTTTTGATGCTATGCTCCTCCCCTCTCTTTAGGAATTAGAAGAAACTCCTCTGGGACATTCCATTCAGGAGAACAGAGGTCTTAACTTATTTCAGGTAGGGATTTTTCTATGTCCATTCTGGTACTAGAGTAACCACCTATGTGCATGTAGGGTTTCATGAAATCCCTGTCTGATCACTGTCTTGGTTGAACCTGTGCATTAAGAAAAGTACCCTCCTAGGAAGCTCTTTTTCTTTTGGTGAGCTCCACAGATTGCATCTCTGATCTCTCTACTTCCCATTTTCAACCACTACCAGGTAAAATCCATCTGCCACTTGAACACTCCTACTCAGTCATGGTTGGGTAGTTTCTCTGAGGGATGGGAGCTATGTGAACAGACACTACTTTGCTTTAAGGAGAAGGCAGCTGCAGCTTGGCTGCCCATTTGGTAAGAAACAGAAAACCAAGCATCAGCCAAACAGAACACTCAAAGCCTCAAACAACTGTTAGGCGTATGTGACCAGTTTGGAGTATATATACTTGAGCCAGAGGAGGGAATCTGAAGGAAAGGTTAGGTTTTTTCCAACCAATTAGAAGCCTTTATGACATTCATCTGACAGGCAAATCTACATGGCTTGAGATTTCTAAGACCTAGTATTTCTCTCATATGCCACATGTAATACTTTCCTCTTGTCCCACCTACAGATTTATACAGGGAAAAATATCATAAGAATGTAGCCTCTGGGAATGTCACTGAGATGGAGTCAATCACTCAAAGACTGCAGCATCCCTCTGAAATGACACCAGCATGAACTGAAAGACCTGCATGCCTTCTCTTTCGGCTCCCCATATTTCTAATTATTCTGTTTAATTTAGATAATAAGCCAACTAGATAGGGTGTTCTGCAAGGTATGCCTCTTTCAATGGGCTGTCTTGAAATTATTTACTCTGGCAACTTGGCTAAATTACTACTAATCCCTTTGAATACTAAAAATGCAGCAGCAAAGCCCTGCAGTCCTAGAATTTTCTCCCCTATCAGTCCTCCAGCTTCCCATCCCCACCCCTGAATGGTGCTGTTATTGTCATTGTGAAAGCAAAAATCTGCTGTGAAGAGGAATAATATACTAAGAAGACAGTTAGACCATGGCTCAAGTCAGTTTCCTTATCTATAAAAAAAGGGGGTTGGATTCAGTGATTTCTGAAGCCCTTTCTGATTCAAAAAGACTTTGAGATTCTCTCTCTATATATGAATAATAAAGCAGCTATTTGGTTTAACTAGGGCCACAAATAAGAATCCTGGTTACTAGGCAAGTTCCATAGTATCACTGCAGGATCCTCAGTGAGATCTGTGCTGACCCCAACAAGGTCACCTCTGTGTGAGTTCTACAGCTCCAGCTTGGAGATAAAATCATTACAACACAGGCAGTCTTTAACATATGTTATTCTTATACCATGAAACATGCATTATATCAGTTCTCCAATATATTGCTGAGCATAAGCTCTCTTCAGGGTGGCAGACATATGTTCTCCCAACTGAAGAGGTTAGAAGAGTTTTTCCCACCCCATATATTTCTTCATTCATCAGAAATCTATTAACTGTCTGTTATGTTCTAGAGTATTACAATGGGCTGCTAATTATTCTATTTACCTCAAGTGTCCCATACTGGTATATCCCACACATTGCTGCCAAAGTAATTTTCCTTAAGCAAAGATATGAACATGTGCTTCCCCTACTCAGTTAACCTCAGTGGCTCCCTATTACCTCCAGAATCAAATACAAATTCTTCTGTTTTGCTTTTAAAGCCCTATATGACCTGGCTTCAACATATCTTTCCAGTCTTATTGAGACATTACCTCCTCTATTTTGCAACTCTATAAAATTGGCATTCTCTCTCTTCTTCACACATTTCCTCTCCTAGCCCTGGTTCTTTGTACTGTCTGTGTCTCATGCTTGGAATATACTTACTCTATAGTTCTGCTTTATAGAATCTTTCTCTTCCTTTAAGACATAACTCAAGCACTACCTTCCACATAAAACTTTTCCTGATCACCTCTACTCTTACTACTCTCCCTCCCAAACTACCTTATATACAATGACTTTTTATATATTATATTGGTATTTATTCACTTTATACTTACATAGTGTACACTTATATATGTACCCTCATTAGATTGTAGGTTTCTTGGAAGCTGGAATTGTTTAATTCTTTGTGCTTGTATCATCAGTGCCTAATACAGTGCCTAACTGGCACATAGTATGCACTTATTAAGTACTTCTTGATTGATGTGCTCATATATGGATACTTCAGTCCATTTATAATTTCATCAGTATTTCCTTCCATTGCTGAAGATAACCACCCATCTCCAGTTCTCTTGTTTTCCCATTGTTGTAGGCATGGCTCTAAAGCCAGTGCCCTCTTAGGTCAAGTTCAATGTCTAGACTAAATTAGGCACTTATGAGTCCCTGAACATTTAAGAGGAGCAGGTTTATTTCATCCTAACAAAGGACAGATATGCAACAAATATACAGTGAAACTTAGCTTCTCTGGACACAGCTTCCCCTTCATCTTCATCTGGAAACCCATCTGGTCACACAGTCATCAAGGTATAGTAACTCTTACAGTTCTGGGTCCCCACCAAGCTGCGGAGAGGAAGTTTCACTGAGGAGCCACTAGGGAAACTAGTGGAGGCAGAAGGAAGTAGTATAAGGATTATGTGTGGAGAGGAAACTGTGTCAGGGTAGGAGAAGTTGCATCAAGAAAACTGCTGTCCCACTACAGACAGTTTGTCAACAGAGTAGAACCCAGTGCAGCATAATGACCTATGAAAATATCCACTCTAAATAGATTCCTTATGTTTTGCTAACTCCCTTAAAAGGAATATGGGTTAGGAAGGAAGATCATTCCCTTTGTTTCATTGGGAAGTTTATGATGTTACATTCAAAAACCGAGAAGTTTCCAAAGGCACCAGACTTACTACTTGTAATCTGCAGTTCTCATGAGTGCTTTGCCCAATTAATTCTTATATCTGGGACCTTCAACAGTCCAAAACAAGCTCTAAAGTCTATGTGGATATGCCAGTTATGCCCTAAACTCTGTATGCCTGAAAATAAACTCATCTTCTTCTCCCTGATATCAGCTCTTCTTCCTGACTGCCCAATTTCTGTTAATGATAACACCATTTTTCCAGTCATCCAAAATTGATATATTGCAAGTCACATTCTTTATCCTATATCCTCCTATTTGAATAATCTCCTAGTCCTACTAATACTTTCTTTGTTATGTCTTTCATACCTTCCTTTCTTTTTCATTCTGATTGCCACAAGTATCATCCAGGTCTTTTTTACCCTCATCAATACAATTGTTGTAGTACCCTAATGCTGTCCTGGCTCCCAGCCCTTCTAATCAACTGTTCACAGTTCTGTGAGATTTATCACCCACTTTGCCACTCCTCTACTCAAACATTTTCATTATCATTACCTATGAAATAAAATGTGAACTTCTTAGGCTGGCCTTCAAGGTATAATAATATAGTTTGGCTGCAAGTTGCCTTCAGAGCTCTATATTACATTACCTATATGCTACACTCCACTCAAATTGAACAACTCTCTTATTCCCTCATAGGATTTCTGCTTTCCTACTTCAAAGCTATTTCATAAACCATTTTCTCTTCTAGGAACACCCCACCCCTATCTCCTATCTATTGAGATTAGATAAAATAAAACATGCTTTTTTGTGGCATTGATGCATAGATTTAGACTAAATGATAATGAAGCTAGAAATTCAGAATGGCCACATGCAAAGAATGGTAATTAATGGTCCAAAGTCAACCTGGTAGGACATCTCCAGTAGAGTGTCCCAGGGTGGGAACGGTCCTTGGTTCTGGGCTGTTTAACCTTTATTAAATCAGTGACTCAGATAAAAACATAGATATCATGTTCTTCAGATTTTCAGTTAGCACAAGGCTGGAAGGAAGCGCTCACAAACTAGATGGCAGAGTCAGGATTTCAAAAGTCCTTTATAGGTTAGATCATTGGGCTAAATCTAATGAGGTGAAATTCAGGTGGAGGAAATACAAATCCTTTGACTTAAATACAAAAATTCCATTTTAAAATTAGAAATAAAAGAGGTATGGTTATACAGCAATTTTTTTCTGAAAAAGATCTGTATGTTTTAGTGGAATGCAAGTTTAATAGCAGGTCAGCAACAAGATAAAGCAGCTAAAAAAAGTGTTATGTGCTCTTGGGCTTCATTAAGAGAGGCATGATTTCTGCATGTATGGAGGTGATAATCCTTCTGTACTCTTTCCTAGTAAGAACAAACTTGCAATTTAATATCCAATTCTAAGTACAACAGATGAAGAAACTCATTAATAAACTGGAGAAGATACAGTAGAGTGCTAGCAGGAGAGTGAAGGGCCTTGAGTCTATACAAATGAAGAACCTAGGTTGTTTTTTGGGGGGAGGTTGGGGGGAGGGCTGGAGAAGACTAAAGTTATATTGATGCAGTAGCTACCTTCAAGTATTCATAGGCTTTCCAGGTGGAAGAGAAACCAGATTTGTTTAATTTGATCTCAGAGGATTAAATCAGAAGCAATGGATGGAAGCTACAATGTAGAATTGATGTCAAGACCACTTCCTTATAATCAGTACTATCCAACAATGAAAGTAGTTTTCTTGAGAGGTCATGGGATTCTTTTCACTGGACATCTGCATTCAAAAGATAAACAAGTGCTTGTCAGCTATGTAACAATGAGATTTTCTTTTGGCTACAAGTTGGACTAGATGGCTACTGAAATCACCTCTAACTCATAAGTTCTGTTTTTATGGTTCTATGACATGATACTAAATCTCAAGGTCCCCTTCAACTGTCCTCTACTTCAGGAAGCATTCACAGAGAAACAGCCTAGTCTAGTGAAGGAAGCATTGGATATGGAGTCAGAAGGCCTAGGTATAAGCTATGTTTCTGCCACATACCAGTCATGTTGAAAGCAAATAATTTCTCTTTAGACTGCATTTCCTCATTTACACATTGGGATAATGATTCTAATATTGCATACTCTGGTATTTTTACAAGGATCAAATTAAACTGAAGAGTATGCAGAAAGAAATTAACTACGTACATTCACTAAGCTAGATACAATAGAGAGTAGCTCTGATTTAGGAAGAATAGCTATGATCAAAGCAACATTGCCATTGCTATTTGAAAGAATGTGCAAATTTATTTCTCTATGGATCCATTCATCATCTCTGAAATTTTCCAAACCAAAGTATCCTAGCTCTAGAAACTACTTCCCTAGGTATGCTAACCCTATCTTTTACCCCACTCCCACCCCCTTAAAGATGCAGTAAGCTTCTTAAGTACAGAGATTATCTTTACTTTTTTTATTTTCCATTTCTCTGAATTAACACAGTGCTGAATAAATGCCTTTTAATTTATTCATTCAAAAGTAGCAGTTGAGAAACATAGAAGTTTATAGGAGACAAAATCCAAAAAAAGAGTCATTAGTAAAACTTTCAGCAATACTACTTCTAGGTCTGTGATACAAAGAGATCATAAATATGGGGAAAGGACTCACATGTACAAAAAATATTTATGGCAGTTCTTTTTGTGGTGGCCAAGAATTGGAAATTGAGGGGATGCCTCTTATTTGGGGAATGGGTGAACAATTGTGGTATATGAATGTGATGGAATATTATTGTGCTATAAGAAATGATGAGCAGGTAGACTTCAGAAAAACCTGGAAAGACCTATATGAATTGATGCTGAGTGAAGTAAGCAGAACCAGGAGAACATTGTACACAGTAATAAGTCACATTATATGATGACTAACTTTGATAGACTTATCTGTTCTTAGCAATGCAAGGATCTAAGACATCTCCAAAAGATTCATGATGGAAAATTCTGTCCACATCCAGAGAATGAACTATGGAATCTGAATGCAGATCAAAGCATATTATTTGCTCTCTCTTTCTCTGTCTCTCTCTCTCTTTCATTTCTTCTTTCTTATGGTTTCTCCCATTGCTTCTAATTCTTCTTTACAATGTGACTAATGTGAAAATAGAAAAAAAAGTTTGTCAGTTTAAATATCTAACAACAGTGTATTAGTGTTCCTGTCTTTCCATAGCTCCTCCAAAATCTCTAGTCCCCTTTATTCTGATCTTTGCCAATCTGCTAATTATGAGATAAAATGTCATACTTACTTTGATTTGAATTTTTCTTAATATTAATGATTTATTGGGGGAATAGTTCTTGATCTTATATATTTGTGTTAGCTTCCTAAAGATATTAGACATAAAACACTTATCAGAAATAGTTTATGCAGATGTTTTATTTACTAACCAAATTCCCTTTCTTGTCTGAGCTGCATTGATTGTGTTTATATAAAAGGTTTTCAATTTCATATAATCAATATTTTTATATTATTCTGAGTTTTGCATTATTTTCTCTAGTTCAATAAATTAAACTCTTCCCTTGGTAGTTAAATTGGTATAGCACTAATTCTATAATTAATTTATGTGGTATCATCTTTTTCAATATATTGATATGGTAGAATTAAGAACAATTAATATCCCCTAATCAATTGAACCATTATTTCTTTAAAGAACATTTTGTAATGGTATTTATATCTCTTGACAGATTGACTCACAGATATTTTATGTATTTTTGTAGTTGTTTTTAATGGTTTTTTTCCCATTATGTTATTTTCTCCTTAATTGTATTATTTCTGTATAGAAATGATGATTACTTCTGTTGATTTTATTTGGTCCCTAACACTTTACTTAAGCTAGTAAGCATTTCAGTCATTTCTTTGCTGCTTCCTTGGGGTTTTCTAAGTAAACTTTATGTGTTTATGTTTTCTAAGAAAAAAGCTCATTATAGGAATAATTTTGTTCTCTTTTTCATATATATATATATACACACACATATATGTGTGTATGCATATGTATATATACATGTATACATAATGTATATATGTATATATATACATATATGTACATGTATATGTATCTTTCCTCTTGTCAATTACTGCTATTGCAGGCATTTCTTGGATTATGTAAATAAAAGTAGTGAAAAGTGGTTTATTCTTGCTTTAACTCTGTTTATTGAAAAATCTTACATGTCTTTGTTACTAAATATAATGCTACCTTTGAATTTTAGATTAAAACTTTTTATTATATTAAAATGACTCTTCCATGTTTATGCTTTGTATAGTTTTTAGCATGTGTTGTATTTTTAAATGCTTTTTTAAAAATCAACTGACATAATCATATGGTTTGGGTAGTTTTTTTTCTTTAATATGATTTGTTAATCATTTTTCCAAATTAAAATTATTATTGTACTCCTTATATAAATCTAAATTGGTCATAGTGAATATTTTTATAATTATTATTATTTGGGGGTAAGATTTTATGTAACATTGTGCTATCAATATTTATGATTTAATAATCATGAAATGTTATTATCAAATAACTTTATACCAAGATGTCATAAGCTTTAGGGAACTTTGTATAACATTGAGCTGCTCTGAATAGTCAAACTAGACACCCTGGGTGTATTTTATCCTTCTTGTTAATTTATTAGCGCTTATTTTCACTATTAACTCATTTCTTGGGTAAATAATAATTCAATTAGAATACAACTAGATACTAATTCATAGACATGTGTTTTATGATGATAAAATTATGTCTTAAAAGGAATTAGCAATAGTTTAATCTCATTATAATAATGTGATGGTTCATTCTGTTGGTTATACTTTGATGGAAGTGGGTACTGTTTGTATTTTTCAATTTTTTTAAGTGTTTATCTGGAAAGCAGAAGAATTACTAGTAGACTCATAGACTGGTAAATGCAACGTACTTCTAATCCTTGAGCAAGCTTCCATTGAAATTTCAGGATGTCTAGTGATTTTGGGATTTAAACTGAGGCGCTTTGTGGAGAGAAATAACATGTGAAAAGCCCAGGACAATAATTTGCCCAGAAAGTAGAATTCAAATCATAAATGTGAGCATAGTAGAAAGCTGTTAAAAGTAAGAACTTTGGGGAGTGAGTAGAAAGGTGCTGATGGTTAAAAAATTTGTAAAGATCAGCAAGGGTCTGATATCTTAAGGTATTTAGAATCCTGGAGTGAATGAAGCCTAAAAATATCAAGAGCTAGAGGAAAAGGATGATAATGTGGGTTCCTGGAGGAGGAAGAAGGGTTGGAGGCAGGGATAGAGATGTCACTCCTTATCTACACTATCATTTGAAATTAACATTTAATCATTCTAGAAGTCACAGGTTTGTAGTACATTTAGGGGATCTGAGGATGAGATCTCCATCATATATCTCAGCACATACAATAATAGCTTTGTGACTTCTGTAAGAAGCCATTAATGCCATTTTAAAAGAAATTTAAAAATCAACAACAAAACATCTAAAAAATCTGTCATAACTTTTTAGTGTGATACAGGAATTCAGTCATTATTACCAAGTTGAAAAGTGTGTCAGAAAAACAAGATCTTTGTTAAAGAGATTAAATACTTAATGGAAAGAAATTTGTGATAAAATCTATTTTACAGGATTTTTGTTAAATAGAAGTTATAGCCATATCAGCAAAATAGGGGTAGTATGTAATGTCAGTGAGGAAAACGAAAATACTGTAGAGCTGGTTGCTATCATGCTAGTCTTCATAGAGCTGTTGCTTAATCAATATTTGTTTATATGTTAAATTTTTTGTTGAGTGAACAAATTCCTTTAAATGGAAAAAACTATTATCACTTAATTAAGAAGTGATTAGACTGGAAATCAGGAAACCTGGGTCCCAGTTCTAACTCTGATGCAAACTATTACATCTTTTGTAAGACCTTTAAACTCTTTATACTCCAGTTTAATTTTCTATTAAGAAAGGGGATTGGACTAAGGTGCCTTCAAACTTGAACATTCTACTAGATAGATGAGTAGATGCATGGGTAGATTATGGATGGATGAATGACATAGGTATCATGCTTTAAACTCACAAGTCAGTCTTCCGTTACATCACAAGGATCTGTGATTTCATCAACATGGCAATTGCTTCCACCAACGTAGAACACAACACGTGAAAATTAGTAGATATATCTTAAAAAGTTGCTTGAGGTTCAGAGAAATTAAATGATATATTTATAACAATCACAGAGCTTTTAAGTATCAGAAGTGTCATGTGAACCAAAACCTTTGTTGACTCCAAGGGTATCATCCTAACTGCTATGCCATCCTGCCCCAATTATCCCAGGTAATTGGTGAAAATAAATGTAAATAATTATCATCATGTCATAGTGGTTAGGGAACTATTCTCAGAGGCAAAAACACTCAGCACTATCACTGACACATACTGGCTGAGTGACTCTGGGAAAGTCACTTAAATTTTCAGTGCTTCTAAGCAACTCTCTAAGACTAAGTTGCATAATAGTTGCCAATTTCCATTGATAAAATTTCCTAATAAAGATTTTACTATATCCATGAAATTGTAGATCAAGATTATGATGATCATGATAGTGAGAGTGTTAGTAGTGGTAGACATTGGTACAGTGTTTTAAAATTAATAAAGAAATGTATGTTTTTTTTTCACTTAAGCTTCACAACAAGCCTGTGAGGTAGATATTCTGGGTACAAATAACCCTGTTTTATAGATAGGAAAGCTGACATTTGACTAAAATGATCAGGTTTTGACAAAGTTTGATGTCCCACCATGCTTGGAAGTGTTATTTCCATTGTAGAATTCCATTTGTTTCATGCATGAAGAAACTAAAGCACAGAAAAGTCAGATTAGTGCCCTGCTCTTCCCAGACAAGGGAGTTTTAAAGCCAGAAATAAAACATGACTCACTTTTTTTTCTGGAAAAGAGAAACTAATTTCCTCTGGAAAAAAGAAACTCAACTCCCTTCCCAACCTTTAAGTTGGATTTATTATTATTTTAACTATTAGCATAATGATCATTACCATTAATAGTAGTGATTAAAAAATGAATTTCATTTCACCCCTTTCTATCCAGTGTCCTCTTAAAAACCACAGGGTGATCCATGGATGGGTTATCTTTTCCATAAATTATACACAGTCCCTATTGACTCTTTTATTCTTGTATTTTTGTCCCCAAACAGGGGACTTAAACAGCATGTCTCAAAAGTCTTAGTGCATTTTTAACCTTTAATAGCTCATCATGTAAAGTAATATGTATTGCCTTATTCTTCACTTCTGTATTAAGATTTTCAGCCAGTGATGGGTTGATAGCATCTTTCCATATGAAATAGGGACAGTTTACAGTTTTATTTGAATCAATCTATAATCATAGACCCATACATCACTTCTTTCTGCCTTTAATTACTTATTTGATATTTTCTACCAATTGCAACAGAGGCAACAAATCAAAGGTAAAAGAATATGCTCAGTCTCCAAAAATGTATTGCTTCTACATATAAGGGTGGTCATTATTTATAGTAAATTGTTTCAGCAACATTTTAGTTGAAAACCCTTTGAAAGATCTGCTTATTGTTGTTGTTGTTTTCCCTTTAGAGTTCCAGTGTGTTGCAGATGTTTAAAAACTCTTAACAAGGATGTTTTGAATTTTATTCACTATCTAGATTATTTTCCTTCACTATAGTACTATAAAAAAATTTCAGCCTATTGAGGTAAAGAGGCAGAATGTGGAGTATTTTCAGATAAATTCAACAATGAAATTAGGAGGGCAAAAATTTTGGTGGGAGAGAAAAGCATCATTTAGGAAGAAGGTGGGACTAAAGAAGGCTGAATTGCCCCGGAGTGGAATGAGGGGGAAAAAAAAACTATTGTCTTTGTAAGCATGACTTTTTTTTTCAGTAATCTTCTCCCTCAAGGCAGGGGCCCTTTCTTTCAAACCTAGCCCCCTTAGAATGTCTGCATAGGTAAGAGAATGAAAATGAACTCACCTTCATGCTGCTACTCTTCCCAGGATCATGGTTTATTTCTAGGAATTTCTGAATATCAAATTCATGCCAGGCTTGTATAACAGCCTCTTCTTTGGCTTCATTAAGTATCTTCAGACTCTGAGATGAGATCCCACCACCCAAACCTCTCATCTCCCCAGGGTAGGAAAATTATCTTTATTATACCCTGCCTATTTATAAGGTTTAATTCACACACACACACACACACACACACACACACACACACACACACACGCACACACACACACACCACAGACATACACAACTTAGCATTTTTTCTAGCCAATAGAAATAACTATTTAAGTAAGAAAATAAGATATAACCTGAAAGCAATAGAGAAGGAACAAAAGTTAACATGTTTAACTAACTGGAAGAGGGAAAAAATAGCTTTTCTAAGAAGCTGAAGAGGTCCCCAAGCCAATCTGTTGCCACCAGCTGACCCTCACTGCCTTGGATCTTCCACGTGTGATCCCTCAGTGTTACAGCTAAGTCAGGCCAAATTTTCCAATAAGCTTTCTCGTGGTCTGTCTGTCAGCAAGCTGTTTGCTCAGCTGTTGAGCCCCCTCTTCTTCTTGCCTCAGTTCTCTAATTACTACTTCCTTCATAGGAGCCAGTGACCTCTCACACAAGTCACAGTCTGTCCTTAGTGGAAGGCTACAATTGAGTTCTGATTGTCGCTTTCAGTTTTTCATGGAATCTGCTACTTGGGTAATATTTTCTACCTTTAATTTTAAGCTATTTATTCTTCTAATATTTTTTCCTCCAGGACTGTTCTTTAGATTATTATTTTATTTTCTACCTCTTGCTTTATTTCTTCCACTAACTCTTGTAGTTCTTGTCAAAAATTCATTCTATTGAAAGGATTAGTTATCCCTGTGTTCTGGTGTGGCTCCATTTTTCTGAGGAATGTGCAGGTCAGCCCTGTATCCCTATAAAGTGGCTCTATTCACAGCTTCTGTTCTGACAGTCCAGGGCTAGAATCTGGCTTCTGATCTCAATTACTGGAGTGTATTCCTGCTTGTAAACTTCCAGCATCCTGGTTCAGAGTGCCTGTTGATTTCATGCCTGTTTTCCAGAACTTTTGATGGCTTCCATGTTATGATCCCTCACCAACCCTCTGATGGCTTCTAGATATCCTTTTGTGCAGTTTTAGATTGGATGAAGATTCTTTATGATTGGTCATTTATCTTTGACTGATTTAAGATGGAATATGCAGGAGAAATCTGGGTTCTTCTAACAGGTTCTAAACCTGGATCTTTGAACTTTTAAAAAATTATTTTGAGAACTATATCAAAATATAATTGTTTTCTAATGTAATCCTATATGTTTTACTAAAACATCAGTCTGATGAGGAGTCCATAGGCTTCAAAACATTGCCAGAATTGTCCAGGACACACAAAAGCTTAAGAATCCCTAGTTTACAAACTTTTTTATGTGTTCATGTTAAAGATAATTCTCCGTGTACTTTGTTCTAAAGAGCTAGATGCCAAGGACTGAAGATCTCTTCTGGAGATGAAAGGACAGTATCAGCCAAGCCTCTGAGGAAACAAGAGGGAAGAGGCTTTTCTGGTGCTTCTGGGGCAAGGGCATTCTGCTTTTTCTAAGAGAGCTGGAGAAAGCTATAGTCTTTAAACTAAGAAAACCTGACAGAGCCTTAATGGTTGATTTCAGCTGAGCCAGAAACTGAAGGTGAAAGAGATTACAGCCAAATAACATCCTGCATCAGTCCAAGAGAGCAGTATTAAGCAGTGCCTAGTAAAGTAATATCCTGCTGAACCAGTAGAACATCAGCAGAGATTATAAACTGGGAGATGAGCTGGCCTAGATTGAGTATGAGATCAATGTCAGCCATAGAAGTATTATGACATCACTAGAAGACTTCTGCAGCCCTCTAGCATTGGAAGACAGTCTCTTCTATCCCTGTACACATGCCCAACGGCCATCTATATTCTGTACATGTGTCTTGGCCACACGTGATTCATATGTGTGTGACTTACCACATGTATTCCCAACATTTATCTGTTTCCTGTTAGGGACTGTGTGATTTATGGGAGAGTAAAGCCAAGATTTATGGGAGTAAATGTGTTGTTTCTGTTTCTATTGTTATGCCATTTCATTAAATGTCTTTGCTTTGAAGTGTAACCTTAAACTATTCAGTGTAAAAATATCAGTAAGAGTTCATAATTTACATTTTTTGAGGTTCAGATCTACATAGTACTGTGAACCTGGTGTCAACATCTATTAGTAGATCTAACCTACAAATCACGGCATGTGCCCAGGATCCCACATTGTAGGGGAATATTTAGGATCTCTGCGGTGGTTTTCCTTATATTTCAGGGCTCTTTGGGGTAAGGTGGGTAGTTAAAGATAGCATATGATATGTTTTATTTAGAGTCAGTCAATAAATATGTGTTCCAATCCCACTATATGCCAGCTCTAGGGATATAAAGAAAGGTAAAAGACAGACCCAGCTTTCAGGGAGTTCATGGTCTAGTGAAAGAAATAACATATAAACAACTATGTACAAACAAGCTATATACAGTATAAAATAGAAATAATCAACTCAGAAAAGGCCTGGAATTAAAGTAGATTAAGAAAGGCTTCCTTAGAAGGTGGGATTTTATCACTATTGACTAGAGAAATGCAAATCAAAATAAGTCTGATGTACCACATCTCACCTATCAGATTGGCTAACATGACAAAAAAGGAAAATGATAAATGTTGGAGATGTGGGAAAATTGGAACACTAATGCATTGTTGGTGGAGTTGCTCTCTATTCTGGAGAGCAATTTGGAACTGTGCCCAAAGGGCTATTAAAATATGCATACCCTCTGACCCAGCAATACCACTTCTAGGGCTGTATCCCAAAGAGATCATAAAAATGGGAAAAGACCCACATGTACACAAAATATTTATAACAGTTGTTTCTGTTGTGGTAAAGAATTGGAAATTGAGGGGATGCCTGCCAATTGGGGAATGGCAGAACAAGTTGTGATATATCAATGTAGTGGAATAGTATTATTCCATATACCATAAGAAATGGTAAGCAAGCATATTTCAGAAAAATCTGGAAAGAATTACATGAACAGATGCTGAGTGAAGTGAGTAGACCCAGAAGAACATTATGTACAGTAACTGCCACATTGTGCAATGACTAACTTTGATAGACTTAGCTCTTCTCAGCAATGCAAGGATCTAAGACATCTCCAAAAGACTCATGATGAAAAATGCTATCCACATCCAGAGAAACAACTATGGAGTCTGAATGCAGATCAAAGCATATTATTTACTCGTGTTCTTTTTTCTTTTGTTTTGTTTTGTTTCTTCTTTCTCATGGTTCCTCCCATTCATTCTAATTCTTCTTTACAACATGACTAATGTGAAATTATGTTTAATATGAAAGTATATGTAGAGCCTGTATCAGATTGCATGCTGTCTTGGGGAGGGAGGAGAGAAGGGAGAGGGAGAAAATTAAAACTCAAAATCTTATGGAAGTGAATGTTGAAAGGAAAAAAAATAATTAATTTTTTTAAAGGTAGGATTTTAGCTGAGACTTAAAAAAAATCCAAGATGACATATCGGTTGCTTTAAGATAAAATATGGTTAAATATTTATGTATGAATAGCCATTGTGTGACTGTGACCATTATGAGTATAGAAATTGAAATGAACAACATGGACATTGCATTCCTAGAATACTGGATCTCACAAATGTGGCTAAAACCAAATTGAATACTGCCAGCTAAAAAAGTTTCCACATGAATTAAGCAATAAGTGTTGAATACGTGATATGCTATAGGTACTCTAAGAATATGTGAAGTGTGGGCCACTTGCTTGGCATTAGCCCTATAACAGATCAGAACTTCACAATTCAAGTATTATGTAAATATCAGCATCCCCAGTAGTAAGGATTACAAGTGGATACCAACATGAATAATAGTTCCTTGACTACTTTCAAATAGGAGTCAATGAAGCACTTTCTGAGTTGTTCTATCCCCACACTAAGTCTGCCACTAATATGAGAGGATCAAAGGGTTACCAGGCAGCCTAAGAAGGGCTAAACTATGTCAATTTAAAAAATTGGAGCAAGATGAAGCTTCTGTGCTGATCAGTATTGGGATTGGTCCCGTTGCACTTCCAGCTTGTGCAATATCGAGATAGGGAGAAGTGTGTATGTGTGTGTGTGTGTGTACATGTGGAGAGAGAGAGAGAGAGAGAGAGAGAGAGAGAGACTGATCCTCAATGATAGATAGAAGAACTCAGATACAGTATTATCTAAAAGAATTCTGATCAGCATTCTCATCACCAAATCCAGTAGGCTTATATGCATTGTATATAATAGTGGTATGGAAAAATGCTTGGAAATTCTAGAAGTGTAAAGATTATCAGACTCTGAACAATAAAACTAAAGTGGACTGATACATTATGCCAAGAGTTGAAGAGTTGACCTGGACAATTTTCTAAACAGTCAGTGATTTTCAGTATTTCATTTGTATTGTATATTAGCAGATTTTGATAGCAGAAAAAGACAAAGACCAATTGAATCTGCTTAGCTGGGTTTTACTACTTTGAACATATGCTACAATGTATCTTGGTACTACCTGTCATTTTCTGATAGCTTGTAGAGACTGTAAGTGGGGTGATCATCAAACCCCTGATTGATTTGCTGGACTAGAGCATCTCCCATGGACTGATATGGCCATTACCATATCACCATGACCATTTCTGAAGAACCTGAACCTTACTAGGAGGACACAAGGAAGGAACCCTTTACTGATCCCTAATCACAGGGGCTACTCTGGAGAAATGACACCTGAGAGTCAGAGAAATAGACTCTTGTTGGAGGAGCATCCCTTCTCTGTGATCCTTAAGAGTGAACTACAGAAATAGCTACATCCCTTTTTGAAGACCCTTTCCCTGCACTTTTTTATCTTTCAATGGCTGGAGCAGAATTCACCAGTGTGAGTGGGGGTGAGTGGGGAGAGGAAGGACATAGTGTATTTCTCTTCTCCCTTCTGACAACAAAAACAACTTATAGCAAAAGCAAGAATCATGTGACTTCCCAGGAGAGACTGAAACTGGGGTCTTTAGACCTTGCAGCCCAAGCTGTCTTATTCTACCTTTCTGTTTTCTTTTTCTTCGACCTATATTCCTGGGGAAAAATGAATGTTCACAACCTTGGGGGTTGCATCAAAGATAATGTTGAGTTTATAAGTGCCTGAATTTGAGAGATGGATACCAGCTACCCAGAAAGGGAAGATTTTAAGAACAGCACACTTTTTAAAAAAGAAGACATTTGATGGGTTCATTCTGCCCCTGAAGGGCTAAAACCATGCAATGAGGGGAAAGTAGGTATGGATTTTGCTAACTCTCCATTATAATTGCTATAAATTATACAGTACTTAATGCAGGTCCAACGTGAATGTGAAATATCTGTTCACAGTCACCAAAATGTTTTCTTCATAATGTGTAACTTAGATGTTTTATGTTTATTATATCTGTAGCCTTTAAATCATTTATATCTTAAACATTTTCTAAGGTAGAAGAAATTTAAAGCTGTCTCATACCTACTATACTACCATTGTGGGAATGTAGCCTGTTATCTTCATACATGCATACTCTAGACATTAATCATACCTTAGCTTCATTTTAGACATTTTCTGGGAGTTGTATCATGGAGTAGAGGCAAAGCTAGTGCTAGAACCAGAGGCCTTTTGGAGTTAGGTCTCCAGCATAATTTCTGATTTGTATGATCTTGGAGAACTTTGTGTGAGGCACTTGGGCCACAGAGCAAATTTCTATGTATACGTACATACATACATACATACATATATATATATACACACACACACATATATATATATATATATATAGTCTCCTCCAATAGAGCATACATTGATTAAGGACAAGATCTATTTTTTGCCTCTATATTACTAGCATCTACCATTATACCTGGCACTTAGTAGACCCTTAATAAATGCTAGATGATTGACTGATATTGCCTTACCAGTTGAAGAAGTTAGGATTATAGGATCATAGATCTAGAAGTAGAGGGGACCTTAGAAGCCATTCAATTCAATTCCTTCATTTTATTTATGGGAAAAGAGGTTCATAAAATTTGAGTGATTTGAACAAAGTCACAGAAGTAACAAGAGTCAGAGGCAAGATTTGAACCCAGGTCTTCTGACTACAGAGCCAGTGCTTTTCCCACTGTGTCATTCTACCTCCAAATATTCGGGAACATATTCTTAGGAAATGTCTGTTCTACTATAATAAAATGAGTTAATGTTGAAGAATACGTATGAATGTATGCCTCAATGAATAACCATCAGTGAAGACTATATTCTCCAAAAAAAAAATGACCCATCTCTTATTTTTTCCTAAAAATCTATAACACTATAGTACATGTCAAAAAAGCTAAGGAACAATAAGTGTCCTTTCATGAGTTCATTTTTACCTTCTGTGATAGATTAAAACAATAACATTTCCTTGCTGCTTCAGCATAACTGCTATTATAATAGGAAGAGCAAACATATTTGTCCTATTTATTGGTGAAAACATGAAAGCAAATTAATATAGTCACTTATTAAAATGTACACTTCATTGAAAGCGCCCCCATTTTCCCTCCACATTAAAGGACATATATAACTTTCAACAGATATTATATGCTAATTATCCCCCCACATCTTTATGGGTCACTGATTGTTCATCCACCCTCCTTTCTCACATCCTGACTCTCCATAGTATTTCAGCAGTATATTTTTAAATTGCCATGATACTATATAATTACATGAGGTGTTTTTTACAGGGATGAAATATCAGTTTCAAGTACTTTAATAACTGTCAAATTGTTGTAACAATGTCACTGTCTCATCATATTACCATAGTAAATTCGCTTAAACTCTGTAGGTCATGTCCATGTATATTTAGTGGAAACTAAAGCAACTAAAAACCTCTAAAAGCCCCAGAAGTCTCATAACATGTTCTCCAAGTTTTAGCCTTCTACTAGATAGACCACTGCCTAGGGCACCTTCAAACCACAAACTCCTTTGGCCAACCTTGTTGCTACCACCTAACAGTAGGAAAGGCTCTTCTTTAGGTAATGTCCTTGAGATTGCAGCTTTACCCTATACAATTATTCCACAGTTTTCTCTAATGTGTCACTGACACATTTTAAATGTAATTAGCAATTGATAGATGCTCTGTTACAGTAGAAAGAACACCAGACAAGCTATCAGAAATCTAGGTTGTAGGCTAAGATCTTCTATTAACTTAAGTGTTGATCCAGAGCTGAGTTTCTTTATCTTGAAAATGAAGGGACTGGTCAATAAAAACTTTAAATTTCTTTCTAGGAATAACATCCACTTATAATAACTACTTCTTTTTAAGCCTACAAGCAATATGATGTCCCTTAAGAGTTGCTTGGTTTTCTTCTCTTTGGCTTCAGAGAGTTTATTTAGATGAAATGTTTTACACTCAGTGATAGTAGCACTGAGTCCCTAATTAGGAAAAAATGCAAAGACCTAGGCAGAGGTTGGACTCTCTGCTTCATCTTATTTTTTGTCTATCTCTAATAAACTCCTGGCCTCCTTGTGGTTCAGTAAAATGGAAACATTTGGTACTGAAACAGTAAAGTATATTATAGTGTTTGTGGATAGGAATCCAAAGTAGAAATTATGAAAAGATTTGACCCTTTCTTGTGACTTTCCTCAACCTGTATCCTCCTCTCCACAGTGCCCATATTACTAGTGCTCTCCTCATTTTCTCCCTCCTCTGCTGCAGCTCACTCTTAAATTTGCCTCATGCTTTCTCCTACTTCTTGAATTTAGACACTTAGAATCTCTTTTTCCTCAATTCTGAGATAACTTCTCCTTTTTATGCAAAGTACTTATATTATGATTCAGTCTCTTATGCAATGACTTTGATTGAGTCATTGAGATATACAGGCCCTGTTCATATTTAAATCTGATTGTTTGATTCAATTTAAAAAAAAATAGTTTTGTGCCTAGTCAAGGCACCAGAACCATATGGGGTGATTTTAACCCCACTCTTAAATCAGACTAAAGCTTTATGAGCTTTACACACCATTCTTCAAGGCTCATTTCGACTGCTACTTTCTCCATGAAAACATTAATTCTCTAACCATTAATTCTTTCCCTTGAACCATTACAGAACTTTGTATATCCCATATGCACTTATCTCTCTTAACTTTGTATTGTGTTTATGTACTTGATTTATCTTGCATACTAGATAAGGTTTCTAGATCATACCTTGCTCATCTTTGTAACTCCTAACCATATAGTACAGTGATTTCCACATATTTCCACATATTAAGTATTTTATAAATTTCAATTAATACATTAATAATTTCTTACCTTCATTCAACACATATATGTTTTTACTATATAGTGAGGTTCTGTTTTTCTGACACATTAAAGGTAAGACTCACTCAAAGAGGAATGAGTACCTTATGGGTTATGAGTAGGCTAGGAGAATCAGCATAGAGAATTTCATCAGTGAAGTGTATGGCAAGAGAAAAAATGGGTCAGTTATATAGTGAGATTAAGAAATAGCTGAGGGAAGAAGGCTTTCCTAAAATAATATAAGGGGCAGAACTAATATAGTGGATTAAGGGCAGCCACCTAGCTGAACTCTCCCTATATTCCCCTTCAAACAATTTTAAAATAACACCTCAAATCAAATTTTGGAATGGCAGAGCCACCAAAAAGTTGGGATTAGATATTTTTTCAGCATAAGATTAAGAAGAAAGGTAAAAAATTGGGAAAGACTTTTTACAACCAGCCTCTCTGATAAGGGCGTCATTTCTAAAATATATAGAGAATTAAGTCAAATTTATAAGAATACAAGTCATTCCCCAATTGATAAATGGTCAAAGGATATGAGCAGGCAGTTCTCAGATGAAGAAATTAAAGCCATCTATAGTCATGTGAAAAAATGCTCTAAATCACTATTGATTAGAGAAATGCAAATCAAAACAACTCTGAGGTACCACATCACACCAATCAGATTGGCCAACATGACAAAACAAGAGAATGATAAATGTTGGAGAAGATGTGGGAAAATTGGAACACTAATGAATTATTGGTAGAGCTGTGAAATGATCTGACCATTTTGGAGAGCAATTTGGAACTATGCCCAAAAGGCTATAAAAATGTGCATACCCTTTGACCCAACAATAGCACTTCTAGGGCCATAGCCCAAAGAGATCGTACAAATGGGAAAAGGACCCACATGTACAAAAATATTCATAGCAGTTCTTTTTGTGGTGGCAGAGAATTGGAAATTGAGAGGATGCCTATCATTTGGGGAATGGCTGTGCAAGTTGTGGTCTATGAATGCAATGGAATACTGTTGTGCTATAAGAAATGATGAACAGGCTGACTGGAAAGACTTATATGGTCTGATTCTAAGTGAAGTGAGCAGAACCAAGAAAACATTATACACAATAACAGCCACATTGTGCGATGACTAATATTGATAAACTTAACCCTTCCCAGCAATACAAGAATCTAAGATATTTCCAAAGGCCTCATGATGGAAAATGCTATCCACCTCCAAAGAAAGAACTATGCAATTTGAATGCAGATTGAAGCATATTATTTGCTATTTTTTTCTCTTCTGATGAGTTTTGTTTCCTCTTTCTGGTGGTTTACTTACAACATCACTAATGTGAAAATATGTTTAATAGGAATGTATATGTATAGCCTATATCAGATTGTGTGCTGTCTTGGGGAGGGGAGTGGGGTGGAAGGGGGAGAAAAATTTTAAACTCAAAAGCATATGGAAGTGATTGTTGATAAATCAAAATAAATTAATAAAAAAATTAAAAAAGAAAAAAGAAAACTTATGAGGTAGTCAGGAGAAGTCTGTAACTTTGGGATGGAGATCTGGTGGAGTCTATCCAGAGCCCACACACACAGTCATGGCAACAGCACTGATGGAAAAAAGCAACAGTAACTTTGGAAGCATTCAACCCAGAGATATTCTGGGTCACAGTTCCAGGGCAGAGAAGAGTATCGCTGGTCAGTCCCAGGGGAAAGGGGTTCTATTTATAGTTCCAAGGCAAAGACAAGTTCTAGTGCATGAGCTTCAGGATTTCAGGGGCCCTTCCTTGGTAAAGATTGAGAGCATAGACCAGGAGAACAGTAACATAGCTCTCCCACAATGACACTATGTTGGAAGCACCAGAAACTTGCCAGACCCCCAGAACTACCTCTGAAAACAGCAGCATGAAAATGTCTGAAGCTTGGAAAAGTACCTTTCCACACTTCAGGTAAGCAGAGCTCAACTTTAACTTAAAGTTTAAAGTCAAGAAATAAGCTGGAAAAAAATGAGTGAAAACAACAACAAAAAATAAGTTGAAAATAATAGGTTACTACAGTGGCAAGGAAGATCAAGACATAAACTTAGAAGAAGACAACAATATGAAGACAGCTACAAACAATGCTTCAAAGAAAACTGCTAACAGGACCTTAGACCAACAAGAATTTTTGGAAGAGTTAAAGAAAGAGATAAGAGTGGTAGAGAAAAAATGGGGGAAAATGAGAGTGATGCAAGAAAATTATGAAAAGATAATTAACAGCTTAATAAAAGAGGCATAAAAAACTATGGAGAAAATAACAATTTAAAAAACAGAATTACCCTAATGGTAAAAGAGGCACAAAAATTAACCATAGAAAAGAACTCTTTACAAAACAGAATTGGTCCAATGGAAAAAGAGGCACAAAAGCTCACTGAAGAAAATAATTTCTTAAAAATTTGAATTGAACAAGTCAAAGCTAATGACTCTGTGAGACACCAAGAAATTATAAAACAAAGTCAAAAGAATGAAAAATAAAGAAGAAGAAAATGTGAAATATCTCACTGGAAAATCAGCCAACCTGGAAAATAGACCAAGGAGAGATAATTTAAGAATTATGTTCCTTGGTAATTTTTTTTTATCTTTTCCCATGCTATTGACTCTATTTTCATGATTCTCTTATAGTACTCTCATTTCTTTTTCCAGTTTTTCTTCTACTTTTCTAATTTTCTTGCTAAAGTTCTTTTTACGTTCTTCTAGAGATTCTTTTCGGGCCTGAGACCAAATTACATTTTTCTTTGAGTCTTCACATGTAGCCATTTTGACACTATTGTCCTCTTCTAAGTTTATGCCTTGATCCTCCCTGTCACCATAGTAACTTTCTATAATCAAGTTCCTTTTTTTCTTTTTTTCTTTTTTTTTTCTTTTTACTCATTTCTTTCTTTCTTTTTTTCTTTCTTTTTTTTTGACTTGGTGTTTTTATGTGAGTTGGGCTCAGGTCCTGCACTGTCCCAAGTTTGTTGTTCTGATGCTCAGGGTCTTACTGCTGGCTTTCACTGAGTTTTAGGGATTAACTACTTGCTTTCACTGGAGGTTAGGCTTCTCTTCTGGCAGGTACTGGGGAATGGGGCCTCCCTGTTGGTTTCCCCTAGTGTGGGGTTTAACAGCTGGCCAGCCCCATGGACGGGACCCCTGCTGGGTTGCTATGGAAACAGGACCTCTCTGCTAGAAGGCCCCAAAGGCAGGGTCTCTCTATTGGCTAGCCCCAGCGTGGGGCTTCACTACTCCTAAGCAGTGGGATCAAGGCCTGGCTGGTGGCTTGTGCTGAGGGTGGGGTCATTTGGCTGGGGCCTTGCTGCCAGCACAGACTGCTCACTTGCCTACAGGACTGCTTGTTTGCAAGAGGACAGGGCCTCACTGGTAGAATTTCCCCAGCTTGGAGCCTTGCTGCAGACCCCCTGCTATGAGGCTGGCTGCTGCTACACCTGGACCTTGCTCTCCTCCCACCATAGTAAAAAATATTTTTCCTGCCATGCTGGTAATCTGCTTCCCTGCTTCTTAGATCAATTCTGAGTTGGTTTTCTAGTTGTTTGGAGGGGAATTTTGTAGAGCTTCAGAGAGTTCCTTCCTCACTCCACCATCTTGGCACCAGAAGCCATAATTTAAGAATTTTTAAAGTACCTAAAAGCCAAGATCAAAGAAAGAACCTAAATGTCATAGTTCAAGGAATTGCCAAGGAAAACCACCCCAAATCCTAAGATCTAGAGAGTAAAATAGAAATTGAAAGAATCCACTGATCACCTCCTAAAAGAGATCCCAAAATAAAAACTCACAGGAGGACTCCCAGGTCAAAGAAAAAAAATGTTTCAAGCAGCCAGAAAGAAACAATTCAAATATTGTGAAGCTGCAGTCAGGATCACACAAAATTTAGCAGCTTCCATGTTAAAAGATCAGAGGGTTTGGAATATGATATTCCAGAAGGCAAAGGAACTAGCTTTACAACCAAGAATCACCCACCCAGCAAAACTGAATGTAAGCCTTTGGGTGGGAAATGGATATTTAATGAAATTGAAGATTTTCAAGCATTCCTGATGACAAGACCAGTACTGAAAACATTTTTTTTTGCATTGAACAGAAAAGTTAAGAGAAATATAAAAAGATAAACATGAAAAAGGAATCATAAGGGACTCAAAGTTAAACTGTTTGCATTCCTATAGGGGAAGATGATACACGTAACTCCTAAGAACTTTGTCATTATTACATAATCACATGGTATGAGTATGAGCTGATTATGTTGGAATGATTCCCCCAAAAAATAAGGAGGCGAGAAGAAAGAGGGATGTGCTGGGAGAAGGGGGAACTGAGAAGTAGATAGGAGGAAATTTTCTCACATAAAAGAAGCACACAAGGAAGAGCTTTTACAATGGAGAGGGAAATGAAGGAAAAACAGGCAATGTTCAGACCTCACTGTCATCAGAATTGGTTCAAAGAGGGAAGAATAATATATATTTATATGTATATGTGTGTGTGTTTATGTGTGTGTATTTATGTATGTGTGTACACACATACATACATATGTATATACATACACACTGAATTGTGTATAAAAATGTAATTTGCCCAGTGGGGAAATAGGAGAGGAAGGGGAATAGACAAAGAGGGAGATTTTAAAAGGGAGGACAGATTAAGGGAAGCAATGGTTAGAAGCAAAAAATACTTTTGAGGAGGGACAGAATAAAAAAGGAGAGGAGAAGACAAAGAAAATGGAATGGGGGAAATGCATAGATTATCATTTTAAGAGCACACTCTTAAAATGAATCAGATAGCAGAATGGATAAGAAACCAGAATCCAACAATACATTGTACATACAAGACACTCAAAACAGAAAGACATACACAGAGTTAAAATAAAGGGCTAGAGAAAAATCTAATATTCTTCAGCTGAAGTGGAAAAGGCAAGGGTAGCAACCATGATCTTAGACAAAGCAAAGGCAAAAATTGACCTAATTAAAAGAGATAGTCAGGGAAACTACATTTTGCTAAAAGGTATCATAGATGATGAAGTAATATTAAAAAAATTATGGTAAGTTTCTTTTATAAAGACCTAATTTTTCAAATATATACTGAGTATAAAATTGCCAAATTTGTAAAAATAAGACCCCTTCCTCGATTGATAAATCATCAAAGGATATGAATAGGAAGTTTTCAGAAGGAGAAATCAAAGTTATCTGCAGTCATATGAAAAAGTGCTCTAAATCACTTTATTGGTTAGATAAGTGCAAATCAAAATTACTCTGAGGTACCACCTCACACCTGTCAGAAATGACAAATGCTGGAGAGGATGAGGGGAAAATAGGTACACTAATGAATTGCAGTGAGAATGGTGAATTGGTCTAACCATTCTGGAAAACATTTTGGAATTATGCCCAAAGGGCTATAAAACTATGCATACCTTTTGACCGAGCAATACCACCACTAACTCTTTATCACAAAGAGATCAAAGAAAAAGGAAAAAGACCTATATGTACAAAAATATTTATAGCAGATCTTTTGTTGTGGTAAAAAATTAGAAAGCAAGGGGATGATCATCAGTTGAGGAATGGCTGAACAACTTGTGTCATCTGAATGTTATTGTGCTATAAGAAATAATGAGCTGGTTGCTTTCAGAAAAACCTGGAAAAATTAATATGAACTGATACAAAGTGAAGTAAGAAAAACTGAAATATCATGTATACCATAATAGCAATGTTGTAATGATCAACTGTGAAAGACTTGGCTTTTCTGATCAATGCACTGATCCAAGACAATTCCAAAAGACTTATAATGAAAAAATGATATCCACTTCCAGACAGAGAACTGATGAGCTCTGAATGAAAATCGAATTTTCTCACTTTATTTTTTTTGCTTTTTTAAAAAATATGACTTATATGGAAATATGTTTTGTATGATTTCACAATATAATTGGTAATCATATTGCTTGCCTTCTCAGTGGTTGGGGGAGATCATGGGAAGGAGGGAGAGAATTTGGAACTCAAAAATTAAAAAGAAAAAATGTTTAAAATAAATAATAAATATAAAAGAAAAAAGAAATAGCTGAGGGATAGCCCATGTATTTCACTGGAATTCATGCAATACTTAGAGATTTAGAGGAAAGCCTTTAGCATATTTGGTGGAACCCCTGACTCAGGATGATTTGTGGGAGTACACAGACAAGTCATTTAAGGCAAAAAAATGCAGATGAATTGTGATCTGCACCATTAGAAGGAGTGCCTATACCAGTGAGGTCACAGAGCCATCAATATGTTGAAGTCTATAGGACACAGATTCTTTATACTTCTCATTCGGTTGTGTGACTTAAAAATTTTCTAATGTAGGACTTGATTTACAAAAGCCTTCTTATTCCTTTTACATGTTTTCATCAAGGTTACCCCTAATGAAAGTAGAACGTTCTCATAAATTCCACTAATATCATTGATGAAAATAGATCATTACAGAAACACTTGCAGATCCATCCCATTTCACATCTACTTTCTGTCTTCTCTCATGGTAACCAATGACCAATGAGTTAAACTTTGCTTTCTGAGTCCTGGTCAAGAGTTGTTAACAGGGCTACAATGAATGAAACCTGGAGAGGAGATGGCTTATGTCCAAGTATATGAAATAGAAATCCCCTCAAATTGTATTTGCCATAATCTTTTTGGTTTTGTTCTCAAGCACATCCTTTCATGAATCCTGCAGGAGAGGTGATGGAAGGAAGGAACAAGGTCACTGTTAAACCAGGCAGTAGTACAATTCCCAGGAGATGGAGTCCCTTGAATAGACATACTAAAGTAGGAATAATCTGCCCCTCTTCTTCTGAGTTATAAGTGCTTTCTAACAGAGCAACCTCTAGGAGAGCCTGGCTCTGACCTTCCCTTTCCTTCTGAAGTTCTTCAAAGAAACAGTCCAGCACAATATGGAGTCAGTGTTGTACAAAAGAATGAGCATTAAACTTGAAATGATGAGCTGTTAATCATGGAAATTGAGTTTAAATCCCAACTTTGTCACTTACCACCTTGTAACTTTGGGCAAGTCACTTAACCCTTTTAAAAATATTTTCTTGCCTGTAAAATGAGGAGCTAGAAGACATCTAAGGTCTCTTCCATCTCTTGATCTATGACCCATGGTCCTATAACACAATACAGCTAAGCTGATGACAGAGTAAAAAATGGAGAGTGGGATTACTTTCACAAACCTCCAAAAGTGATGAGAGAAACAACTAACATGAGAAATAAAGAGCAAGAGGGAGTGTCTCTACAAATCTCCAAAGACAATCAGAAAGGCTAATGTGAGTAGTAGGTATTCTAAAAAGGAGAGGAAGTAAATGCCCATGAGTTTACCAGGATCCAGAAAAACAAAGATATAAATAAATAGGTGAAGAAAAGAGTGTTCCCAGGGTCACCTGAAGAGATTGTATGTATGGGGGGCAAGTCTCTGATATATAGATGTATAACAGCAGATTTCTCTAAGCTAGAGATACTCTAGGAGCACCATGGTTGCGAAGGAATTGTCATGCTATCAGCTTAGGCTTCAGGAAAAATTCCTCTATGCGCCACCTGATTTAGAGATAGAAAGGACATAACTGGTACTATTTGTTGTAGGAAAGTCAAATGATAGGGAATAGTGAAGCTACATTGAGCAAGAGCCATGAGAAGAAATAACACACCTCCCAGAAAAACATGGTAAGAGGAGGGTCCAGGAGTAATATCTTTTCTTTAGTTTCATCTATGAATAGTTTTAGGATGATCTTGAATCCCTTAGGTTTTTTTTCTTTCTTTTTTTTTTTTTTTTAGAAAAATGTCATCCAAATGATGCCTGAGAGAGTACAAGAAAATAAAACCTATGTTAAACACCAACATGTCAAAAGAGACATTGATCATGTCTCTTTGATGAGTTAGATATAAAATAATGGTCATAGTAACATGCTTTCTTGGGATCTCCCTTTCCCACCCAAAATTGTGAAATGAATTTAGCTAAGCATTTTGGGATTTAATTTTTTGCTCTAATTCCTAACCAACAAATATCTGTGGGACTTGGAACTAGATTATATGAGTATTACTCAAATCAAAGAAGTTGGAGCAGTGAAGAATATTAGAGGAAGACAGAACCCAGGACTGATGGAGATTGTGTCTGGAGCATCAATCATGGGAAGACCATTTGGAACTATAAACTGGGGATAAATGTTGACAGCTTCTGGCCTAAACCTCTCTCTGTATGCTAAGGAATGACTGCTGGGACATTCTCTCTCCAGTGACTGCCCTTCTACATCTCCCTGTTTGTTGTGTCAAGTAAACCTTTACACTGTGTTCCCTGGTTAAATTTTATGTGTTCTTTTATCTTGACTGTCTGTTCACATAAAACATACGAGGATGACCTTAAGCCTATGCATTTCATTGGGTATAATTTACAATCATGCAGAATATCTACTGTACAGTTTCAAGGAGGGTTTAGCTTCACTGGGCACAAATACCTAGAGCTCTCTTTTTCCAGTGGCAAGTACACTGTCCTTTTTTTCACCCTTTTAATCACTAAACATTACCTTTGAGTGATGTAGAGTAAATTTTTATTTTATTTTATTTTGTTGCATTTTATTTTATTTCCAACAACCCACTAAATCTCAGAAGAGGCATAGTAT
Source organism: Vombatus ursinus (assembly GCF_900497805.2). Classification (NCBI taxonomy): domain Eukaryota; kingdom Metazoa; phylum Chordata; class Mammalia; order Diprotodontia; family Vombatidae; genus Vombatus; species Vombatus ursinus. Next base: position 32,409,969 of record NW_020954608.1, on the reverse strand, counting down.
CTTAAAATGGAGTCTGAGTCTTTCTTTTCCCCTTAGAGAGAGCTTGTATTATAATGGCAGATGCAACTCTGATGCCTGAGGTTAAGCACTTCCATTCCACCACTCCCTTAACCCTAGTGTGAGGAGCTAAAGAGACAAAGAGAGAAGAATAAAGGAGGTAGAAGAGCAAATCTTATGTTATTAGATAGATACAGTGATTTCAACTCTGCCCAGTTATCAATAAGAGTAGAAAGTGAGGAAAGCATAGATAGCTAGACACCACAATAACATCTAGTGGTTAGACTAGTTTGAATTATCAGTGATGATGCCAGTGTTGATTATGGTCCTGCAACATATTATCACCATGCTACATGGACAAATGGTGAATACTGGGTTTTTTGGCCTGATTTGTCCATAATCCTACAAATTGTTAAATGAAGCTGAACACTGACTTTCCATTAACATAGTATATTGAGTGTGATATACTAGATGTGGTATACTAGATGGAGTGCCAGGCCTGGGGTCAGAAAGACTCATCTTCATGAGTTCAAATTCAGCCTCAGACACTTATTAGCTATGTGACCCTGGACAAGTCACTTTACCCTGTTTGCCTCAGTTTCTTTATCTATAAAATGAGCTGGGGAAGGAAATGGCAAACTACTCTAGTATCTTTGCCAAGAAAACCCCAAATGGGGTCATGAAGAGTTGGACATGATTAAAAAAAGACTGAATAACCATAAAAATATATTAAAATCTCCTTTATTTAGTCCTCCCAAAAGCAATATGGCTTATGCTGAGATATAATAGCTGATCCTGAGTGTAGCCAGAACCAAATTAAAAATGTAATGGAAAATATTTAATAAAATAAAGAAAAATACAGTAAAACAAAGATAACATTACATTTTAAAATGAAGTCAATATGTTGCCCGCAGGGATCCTTATGAATATATTAGTGATCCCTTTCCTATTTGAGTTTGACACCACAGTGGATAGAGGGTTGCCAGCAGAGTCAGGAAGAGCTGAGGTCAAGACCACAGGCAAGTCATTTAGTCTTTCAGGACTCCCAGGCAACTTTCTAAGACCATAATTTAGAGGAAATTTATTGATCTGCAGCAATGGGCAATTTCCACACTTAAAGAGTTCCCATTATTGATTAAAATCACAAATTTGAACCACACATACATACACAAACACACATACATACACACACACCAATCAATCAGTGTCCCTTATTTGAGAATTTAAAGTAATTAATATCCAATGCCCAGCACAATGCCTGACATGTAATAAATTATTATTGAATTAAACTGAATGTATGGAATTCTTATTGAATAAAATGTGCCTAAAGTACTTCAGTCAATCATTCTAATTCTTCTATATTAAAGAATGTGTACATTCAGTATATACTATATGTATAGTTTATGCATAGATATGCATTTACTGTATAACACAAGTTCACTATGAGATATAATTGTTTAATTAATAACAACCTAATAAAGACAAAGGTGCATCTTAGTTTGTGGTGTGTATAGTGTTTTGATTCTAAATAAATTGTTTATTTTAAACTATATTCTACAATTTTTACTTTCTGTAATTTAACCAGGATAATTTCCTCTTTATTCTCAATATTCTGTAATTATTTTAGTTTAATGTGTGAGCCTAAAATTTCACAATAGAAGTTTGGCACTGGCAGTTACGCCCACAAGACCATAACCATTGTTTCCTCTCATAGACTCAAGCAAATAGTTCAAACTTCATTTTTTAAAGGCATTAGACACAGATTAGTTTGTATTACAGCAATTCAGTGATTCTTCTGCCATGTGATTTTCAAAAGGAAACAGAAAGCTAACCAAAATGAACAACACAATTCAATTCAATTCAACAAATATTTATTGGGAGTTTGGGATACAAAGACAAAAAGGAAATAAGTCATTGCTCTTTAGGAACATACACTGGGTGTGGAGAGAGCTTGTATAATACAACTACAAATAAGGAAATATTACTGTAGTTAATAGATAATCCAAGATGGGAATACTAAAAACTAGGAAAATCAGGAAATGCATTTAATGCCAGAATCTGAGCTGAGGCTTGAAGGATATTAAGGATTTTAAGAAGTGGTCTTAGGAGTAGAGGAAGGAGTGCATTCCAGGCATAGGGGTCAGCCTGTGTAAAAGAACAGAGAAGGGAACTTTTCTTCATAGAGAGCAGAACCTGGACTTTGCAGCTAACTCCACTTTCCACCTGCATCTCTACTTGGTTTTAACTCCATAGAACAAGATGCCCCCATGCCATGGTACCATCTGGTGTCCCCAACTTCTCCCACATCCAGCTTCCTTTTGTGTGTGGTCTTCCCTATTATACTGTAAGCTCCTTGAGGGCAGGGATTGTCTTTATTTTTCTTATTTTTATCCCCAGAACTTAGCACAGTGTCAGTCACATAGTAGGTACTTAACAAAAGTTAACTGAATTGAATTAGAGATAAAATGTAAAGCTCAAGAAATAACTGGAATATAGAATTTGCTAAAAGAACATGAAGTAAATATCAGGTAGAGGACTTTGTATTTTTATCTTAAAGACAATAGGGGTCCACTGAATATAGTCGAATAAGAGAGTAACATGATTAGATCTGTACCTTAGGAAGATTAATCTTAGCAATATTACTCTGGTAGCTTTGTAGAGGATGATTAGAAAGAAGAGAGACTGGAAGCAGGGGGACTAATTAGAAGGCTGTTACAATAGATGTGATTGAGGGCAAGGATGAAGGTAGTGTCAATGTGAATAGAAAACTGGGGAAAGATGTGGAATCAGTAAATCATGACAACAAATTGGATATGGGAGGTAAATTAAGGGGAGGAAATCAAGGTTGACTTAGAAGTTTTGAGCTTGGAGGACTGGAAGGGTAGTGGTAACTTCAAGAGGAATAGGAAAGTTTCAAGGCACATTGACAGGTTGAAATTGAAATGATGATGGGAATTAGAAATGAAAATTCTCAGCAGGTAGTTTGGGGATGTGGGCCTCACATTCAAAGGAGAGATTGGATCTACTAGCAAATATAGAGGCTTTCACTGACCCTCATGTGAAAAGTAACACCTCAACCTACCAACTCTTGATAGTCTCAGACATCAGGATTTTTGGCACCAAGCTTGAGTACAGTAATATGTCTTCAAACCAGACCCAATCAGGAGTTAAGCATGCATTCCATGTGCAAGTATCTGCTGACATCCCCTACCATCTTGAAATACCTTATATCTTTCTATGCTACTGAAAATCTAATTATCTCAAGATATTTCACCTCTTACCACCACTGGTCCGGGATGCATCTTTTCTAACTATTCTCCCTTTCTTCCTTCTAGTCTCACTCCACACATACATATACATTAGGCCAAGAGGAAGAGAAAGATTATTCTTTGCTCCTCACTCTAATTCTATTCTTTCCCTCCTGCCACCATCACTAAGCAAATTAGCACTGTCTTAAGGTTCACTCCATCTACCTATCCTTAATATTGTCATTATCAGCCAAGTCATTCCACCTCTTCCTCAAGTAGTTCACTGATTCATTCGCAGTCTTCTTCTCTATCCTAACCCCTGCCTAAACATAGCTCCCCCAAACCCTATCCTCTCAATTGAGAACCTGGATGCATTGTTGTTCAGTCGTTTCAGTCATGTCTGACTCTTTGTGACTCCATTTGGGGTTTTCTTGGCAAATATACTGGAGTGGTTTGCCATTTCCTTCTCCAGCTCATTTCATAGATGAGGAAACTGATGCAAATAGAGTTAAGTGACTTGCCCATGGTCATCCAACTGATAAGTGTCTGAGGCCAGATTTGAACCTAGGGAGATGGAGTCTTTCTGATTCCAGACCCAACACTATTCACTATACAACCTAGCTGCCGCACCTGAATGCACATTTCACTGGAAAAAATTAGGCTATTCAGATCTCCCTTCCTCCCTTTTCCTTATCCCACATCCCTCCCATGCCTTCTGCCAATTTCTCTTCATTCAGCCCTATCTCATGAGAAGCAGTAGCCCTTCTTTTTGCCAATTCAATCCCTTCTATGTGTATAAGTGATACTAAACTACCTGGTCTTTTCCAGCAGACTGCCCCTTCTACCATCTGGATCTCCCACTTTTGCTACTTCCTTTAAATGTGCCCCAATAAACATTTCCCCCCATCATCAAAACAACCCTCATTTATTCCATCTTTCCCCGCTAGCTAGCTATCCCATATCTTTTCTCACTAAACTCCTTGAGAAGGCAACTACCAATAATCAATGCTTCCATCTCCTTTCCTCTCATTGTCTTCTTAATTCTTTGCTGTCTGGCTTCTGTCTTCATCATTCAACTAAAACTGATCTCTCCAAAGTTAAACTTTAATCTCTTAATCACCAGCTCTAATGGTCTTTTCTCAATCCTCATTCTTCTTTACCTTTCTACAGCTTTTGATACTGTCAGTCACCCACTTCTTAATGCTCTTTAGGTTTTTTTAGAAACTGCTGTCTCCTGATATTCCTCCTCCACGACTGACTACTCCTGAGTGTCCTTGTCTGACTCTTCTCCTCCTCGTGCTCCCTAAACATCAGTTTCCTTAAAGGCTCTCTACCTGGGCATGCTTCTCTTCACTCTACATTATTTCACTTGGTGATTTCATCAGCTCCCATGGAATTAACTATTATCTCTATGCAGATGATTCTTGGATCTATTTTATCTATCCCTCTATCTTGACCTTTAATCTAGCATTTCCAACTCCCTATTGAAGATCTCAAACTGGATGTCTAGTAGGCATCTTTAACTTAACATGTCTAAAAATGAACTAATTATCTGTTCCCCAAACTTTCCCTTCTTCTTAACTTTCCCATTACTATGCAGAGTACCACCATCATCAGTCACCCAAGTTCACAACCTTGGTGTCACCCTCTGTCATCCTTCATCAGTTGCCAGGCCTTATCACTTCTACCTTTGTAGCATTTCTGGGACACAACCCCCTTCTCTTCTGTGACATTGACACCTCCCTGGTTCAGGCCATAAACTATTAGACTCATAGACAATTACATTCCATCCTTTACTTAGCTATCAAATTGATATTTCTAAAGCAAAAATCTGACCACATCACATCTCTAGTCAGTAGACTCCAGTGTCTTATTATTACCTCCAAGATCAAATATAAAATTTTGTTTGGCTTTTATAACATTCCATAAACTTACCCATTCCTATCTTTCCAGTCTTCTCATACCTTTAACCTCCCCATGTATTCTGCCATCCAATGATACTGGTCTCCTTGCTATTCCTTGCACACAACACTCAATATCCTGAGTCTAGGCATTTTCACTGGCTATTCTCTATGCTGAGAATTCCCTTACAGCTCATCTCCACCTCCTGGTTTTCATGAATTCTCAGCTAAATTCCTACCTTCTTCAAGAAGTCTTTCCCAGTCTTAATCTTCTTAGTGTCTTCCTTCTGTGATTATCTCCAACGTACCCTGTACATATTGTGTAGCTGTTTTAATGTTATCTCCCCTCTTAAACTGTGAGTTTCTTGAGATCAGTGACTATATCTTGTCATTCTTCGTACTCCCCTCCCCCATGCTTAGCACAGTGCCTGGCTGGTAGTAGGTACTAGTAGTAATAGGTGCTTAATCAATGCTAATTGACTGACAGACTGACTGCTCTCATATTTCAATATAATGTACATGACATTCCCTCATGCTTAATATGTTTTTACAACATAAATATCCCTTCCCTCCTACTGTTTGTCTTTCGAATTCTAATCCATTTTTTGAAGTCTGATTCAAGTGACACCATGACACTTCATCCATGCTGCTTTCCCTGATCCACTTGGTAAACTTTTATTTTCTTTGAACCCTACAGAGAACTGTATTTTGGACTTGCAAGCATTTATCATGTAATATTGTAGAGTCAACTACATCTGTGTCTTATTTCCCCACTTGATTAAATTTTATGAGGTCAGAAACTGTCTTATCCAAACTCTGCATCTATGAGCTTTTAAGTGTTTACTAAATTTGAGTTTCTATTAGCAACTTCTCAGGCCTCCCATTCTCTGTTCTCCCTTTTCTTTTTTCTTTTTTTTCTATTCCAATAAGCCAAAGGACTCACAATGTAATTAATGGAAATATTCTTTCCATAATATTCTGAACGTGTCTTATCCATAAAGAAAGTATTGATGAGTGATAAAATGCATAATTGGAGAGAACTTCCAAATTGGTGAGATCATAGATCCAAGTATCATTTACATCAGTTCTCCTAAATAACTCTTTGTCTATGTTGTGTTGCAGTCTGCTTATGCCTTCCACATGCCCAGCCATTGTCCTTAGGGTGAACCTCCTCTGCAATTCTTCAATTCTATAATTCTTCATAAATGGCATATTTCCATGCTTTGTAGCCGTTTAATGTAACTGAAAATATTAGTGTTAATCAATCAGCATTCATTTATTAAGTGCTATTATGTCAGGTACTGGAATTATATTTCTGGGAGAAGATTGAAAAATACTCTATAATTTCACAAGGAAAAAAATAGTCCAATTCACTTTCTTCTCTTCTACTCCTGGTCATTTGCAGTTACTATTCAAGAGTGTATAAACTTGGATCACTCTTTTTCTCCTATCTGTTCATGCTCTCTCTCTTCAGTATCTCTATCTATATTATCCACACTATATATCTATACTGTCTGTATCATCTATGTCATCTCTCTATATCTATCTCTATCACCTTTATCATCTCTGTCTATCTATCTGTCTGTCTGTCTGTCTCTATATTCATCTATCATCCAAACTATTTCATGTGTCCGTGTGTTGTGTGTCCATAATGATTGGAATCTGGCCCTACATCAGGGTAATTATAGAGATTCATACTCTCCCAGGATTCAGTTGGCTTTTGAGGTCATGAATAGTGTGAAATTTTCAGGGATGGTTTATGAAGAGTTCTGGGAGAGACACATTAAAGGAGAAGGAAGAAAAAAGCATAACTTGAGTCACCAAACTGTGTCCGCCATCCTAAAGGCCATTTAGACTTTTTCAGAGTCAAGCATTCATATCAGAGTAGTACAAATATGCTCTATTATTCAAAAACTGAAAGATACCATTGTTCCTGGTGCAACAGTAGCCATCCTGGTTAGTAATGCAGGTATGGCAGGACAGGAATGACTGTGACCAAAGAGTATTGTGACCCTAAGGGACAGTTTGGATGAGATGACTCCTGCTGACCTGAAGATAAATTTCTTCTCTCATTTCTCTGTGCTAGGAAAAATCCACAAGCTTTGATTGCAGTACTCCCAAGTGTGTGCTTCACTTCTTTGATATGAATGGAAAGAGTTCCATGACTATACCCACCATATGTCTTGAATGTATGGCCTTACTATAGCAGTTGACCATACCCACCATATACCCAAAAGAATCTCCCTTCTCTATCGCCCAATCCCAGGATTTCTGTCCATTCTTATGCCATTGTTTATTCTGATATTATATAAGATGTATTTAGTGGCCATTAATATTTATTTGCATGTTGTTACTTGAACAATAGAAACAAAGTCTTGTGTAGTGCCCACTGGGGAGGCAGCCAAGTAATGGACTCTTTCAAGGAACTCCCAAACATAGTGGTGGTAGCAATAATAGCTTTCTAAGATAGCCTAAGGTAATAAATAAGCAGAGAAAAATAATTATCTGAAATAAGTCATATTCCTCTAGATTAGACATATTATGGTTGCAAATCAGATATTTTTACCTTTGAGAGAGAGGACTGTTCTTTCTCTGAAACTTTTAAAGAAAGCCCACCCAGATTCCTCTCTTCTATCCCTTCCCTCATTCATTATTATATATATACAGCTACTCTAGTACAATAATCCTGTTATATGTATGCTACATGGTATAAATACCTATTACACTTGTGGGAGGATCTGTCACATATGCAGCACAGGGAGTAGTATCTGTGACATACAAGTATTTCATGAACATACTGATATATGTCAATATACATGACATGTATATATGTTCATATGTCTATGTCACAGATACCACTGTATGCAGTGTGACATGTGTTTATATACAAGGGTGTTGTATAAATATGTGCATAAATAGAGATTGTGTATACATGTGTATATGTGTATATATGTGTGTGCTTGTGTTATATACATATATATGTATAAAACACTCATAGGAAAGCTCTATAGGTTGGTGATAAAACTGTATATCATACTAAACATTTTCTTCTATTTTTTTCCTACGTGGATAGTTAGGCCAAACTCTTTTTTATAACTGTGAATTGAGCTTAGAAAGTTCTGTACTGTTATTCACTATAATGCAACAAATATATTATCATATACCAACAGGAGCATCTAGGAGACTTTATCATATGTAGAGTCTCCTTTTAGATTTGGAGTATCTGCTGAATTTCCTTCATAAGAGTAAGAGTCAAAAATACCTTTTGAAAAACATATCTCCTTGTTTTATTTCTCATTTGACATTAATAATCAGATAGCTATCGATCAAAGCTATGTCTTACTATATCCTTGAAGGAATCTTAAACAATTTTGACATATATAAGAGAAATATTTTGTTGGAGCATAAATTTTGCAGAGCATTTTTCTCAACCTGAGGCAATACTTTTTATCCACAACAACTAATAAGCTCAGTGGGATCTTGAATACTCTATACCTTTCAGTCAGTTGTATGATCATAAAGATTTGGTTTACCATAGACTATCACTTGTGAAAGCCTCCCTCTTCCCTATCCAATAACCTAATCAAGAATGTCCTTGATACATGTGTATATTTTCCTCACAAAATATTATATAGATGGGAAACTAAACATATACTATGAAAATAAGATTTTCTTCCTAAGACCAAGTTTTTTGGAAAAGTAGTGCTTTAAAACTGCTAACAAAATAAGTACAGGTAAGGCTCAGACATAGTTTACTCTATTCTATAGCCATCTTCTTGTAGTTATCTTGATTCCAAAATGAGAAATCATACCCCAAATCTTTTCATTTTCAGAAATTCAACCTAAAGTGCTCAGTCGTCAGATTGGTGACCCTAATCATGTTTTACTCTTATTTCTAGCCATCTTCTTGGCAGCAGACTTGCTGCTATATTCTATCATTCCTCCTTCCCCAAAAAGTCTCACTTTTCAGTTCTGCAATCGTAATCAAATCAATGCATCATTATTATTGGAACAGATATATCAATCTATGACTTCATTCATCAACTCAGTGTTCCTCCAGACTCCCCTTTCTTACCCTCATGTCCACCACTCTCTTAAATGTTTCAAATCAAATCAACAAGCTTTTATTAAGTGTTTTGTGCCATATTCTGTGCTAAGAGCTAAGGATACAAAGAAAGGCGAAAACACTCATTTTCTTCAAGGAGCTCACAATCAAATGGGGCAGGCAACATGCAAAAAAAAAAAACTATGTACACTGAAGATGTATACAGGATAAATTGGAGATAGTCTCAGAAGAAAGGTATTAAGAGTAAGGAAGCCATGGGAGTAGTTTTTCACAAAATGTAGAATTTTAGATGAAACCTGAAGGAAGCAAGGAAAGCCAGGAGGCAAACATGAGAAGGGAGAGAATTCCATACATGGAAGATAGCCAGTGAAAATACAGTTAGGAAATGGAGTGTCGTTTGAGAGAAATATCAGTGAGTCCAAAGTCAAAGGATCATTTAGTATGGTGTAAGAAAACTGGAAGAGTAGAAGGGGTCCAGGTTTTAATGGTCTTTAAAAGCCAAACAGGATTTTATAGTTGTTCAAGGAAGTAATAGGGAGTCACTAGAGCAGATTGAATAGAGGAATAATAACATTATACCTGGATTTTAAGAACACTTTGTTTGTTGAGAAGAAGATAAACTAGACTGAGGAGAGATTTGAGGCGGGGGATCAGAAGGCTATTGGAATAGGCCATGTGTGAGATGACAAAGACCTTCATTGTGGTAGCGACAGTGTTGGAGGAAAGGAGACATGTAAGAGATGTTGAGAAGGTAAAATGATAGAAGTTGGCAGAAGATTAGATGTAGAGAAGTGGGGGAGGTGAGAGAATACAGGATGACACTAAAGCTATAAGCCTCAGTGACTATAAGGATCATGGGCTCTAAAGAATAATAGGGAAATTGGGAAGAGGGGGAGGATTTGTAGGAAGGATAATGAGTTAAATATCGGATATATCAAATTTAAGATTTCTAGGGGACATCCAGTACCATATGTTCAGTAGTCATTTGGAAATGTGAGACTAGAGGTGAGTAGAGAAGTAAGAATCTGATAAAATTATCTGAGAATTATCTGCATAGAGATTCATAAGAGCTGATAAGATCGTCAAACAAAATAGTATAGAGGGAAAAGAAAAGATTGCCTAGGACAGAGACTTGGGAGAAACCTATGGTCAGCAAGCACAACCTAGATGCGAATCCAGCAAAAAAGACTAAGAAGTGGCCAGAATTGTTTAAGGAGTTCCAGAAGAGAGAAATGTTATGAAATCCTAGAAAGAAGAGAATATCAAGGTGAAGGGGTGATCACCATTGTCAAAGACCTAAGAGAGGTCAAGGTTGAGGACTGAAAAAAAACCTTTTTGTTTTTGGTGATGAAAAGATAATTGATAACTTTGGAGAGAAGTTCTATTGAATTATGAGATCAGAAGTCAGACTTTAGAGGGTTAAGAAATGAGTGAAAGGAAAGGAAGTGGTGACTCCAATTACAGATGGCATTCTAAATCAGCTTATACCTGAAATGGAAGAGAGAGATAAGATGATAACTAATGGGCATGGATAGATAAGTAGGGGTTTTTTAAGGATGGAGTAGACATGGTTGTCTCCCCAGGTAAGCATCCAATAGACAATATGTGCTCTTTCTTCCAATTAGAATGTAAAGTTCTGGAGGGCCGGAGACTGTTTTCACTTTTTTTTTTGGTTTGTTTCTTAATGTTTAACACAGTATTCGGCACAGTTTCACTGTTTAATAAACTTTTTTTAATTCATACACTTATTCATTCATATATTCATTCATGTAAAGAGAGCATAAGCAGGTCATCACTTTCTACGTTTTTCTCTCTAGTAGACCTGGATGGACCTCATTTTAAGTAAGACCTTTTCTGGATGTTTAAAGTGACAACTAAATAAAAATGGTTATAGATGTTAGATGGCCTGAGATTAATTGGATGAGCAAAAAAGCCAGAAGGCTCAGATTATGATTTCTGTATGTGACAATGGCAATAGACATTAGAGACAGAATTTGTCCCTTATTAAGATCTGGAAGAGAATTACTCTGTTTTACCCGAGTGGCATAAAGTACAGCGAATGTAGCTTCATAATAATTTTTTAGATCTCCAGCTAACAATAATATGTGTGTAGAGGAACAATTTATTCAAGGACAAATGTATGTATGAAACAACAGACTCTTGTTCCATTTGGGATTTTTATTGACTCTTTGGTTGCTTTCTTTTGAGACTCAAATGCTTCATGATCATTCATTTGAAACTCTTGAAAGGCCAATGTCCTAGAAACCTAGGGATTGGTGCAGTACCTTTCATATTCAAGGATACTGTGCATCTTTGTGGATGCTGTGTCAAAACAAATTAATTCATTCTCCTCTTCACAGTCTCTACCCCAACATTGAAGCAATAAAGTCAGTAAGCCAAAATCAGGTAACTCTCTGCCTAAAACTACCCAAATGATGGCTCGGTTAGAGCCCTAAACCAGTTGTATCAAGAGACTAAAAAGACCATTTAGAATAAGGTCTGTATTTATGGTCTTAGTTATTCTATTTAATTGAATCACACTTATCTATCTAATTTAGTCATGATTTGCCATCTCATCAGAGTAAGGAGCCAATTTATCTATATCTTATAGTCTTAAAGCATCACTTGAGACATTGAGAGGTTCAATGACCTTTGCCATGGTCACCTAGCCAGTGTATGTCAGGGGTGTGAATACTATTAGTATTAGTATCAGGGGTGTCCAATACTATTAGTCTAGTACAAGACTATTCTTCTGACTACTACCCTACACTGCTTCTCTTTGAATGGATACAACTTCTTAAAGTACACCTAAGCTCTTAAAAATCATCCAAAGAGTAGTATGTGTTACTTTACCATTGGGATCCTTTATCGAGCCTGCTTTCAGACTCCTGTTATCTGCATTCCTTGATTTGCTTTTTCCAACCTGATCAAGTATAAACCCTATATAGCAGCATGATCTTTCTATATGAAAAGAAAGGTAGCTCTGTACTCATTTTAAATACCTGTGGTTTTGAGTGGAAATGCAATTTTACCTTCCAATTTACTCCCTATCCTGAAACATCCAGGCAGTAACTCTTCTGCTTAGTGTCAGTTTAGTGTGTGTGTCATCTTTCTCTTTGATGCTGTGCTTCAATTGTGCCTTAAGAGCATATGAATCATATGTATCTGTGTGTAGGTGAAATTTCTGTGGTGCTCCTAGGTAGACCTTTGCATAAAGGACCTATGGTTTATGGGATATCAGCCATAATGACTACCAGAAGTTTTCTACTCTATTGAACCTGAAACTGATGGAGGCAATACAAATTAGGCCAAGGCATGGAGGAAGGAAGGGGAGCAAATTTTAGCACTCCTGGAAATTCTCCTTATGAGACTATTCTGTGCTCTTGTATCCATCCTCCATTAACTGATCTTGTTTCCATCTTTTTACTTAACTTAAAAAAAAATCTAAATCTAATCTCACTAGTTGGTAAGTGCTCTATGCATATACATCAGCCTCTTCAAATGTTTTCCATTTTTTTTCTCACAGGAATTATTTACCTTTATGTCTTCATAATTATATGCTTCACAGTTTCTATCCTTCCTGTACTGAATTATCCTTTCATTTTAAGTCTGTAGGCATCCTACTTCAGATTCCTTTGAACCTTTTACAGTCTGTTTTCCCCAAATCTAGCCTATGACAAGTTTTCCTTTCCACACACTTGAGTATGGCCCCTTTATGAAGTGTCCTGATCATTTCCTTTTAGCAGTTCATCTCCCTCCTAAGAGTACCCATTCATCTCTGGAACTCCACTCTTGGGCCTAGCTGTCCTGATGGTTGAGTTAGAAGGTGCAAAGCTCCCTAACCCACTCTTTATATAGGACACCTTAGACGTCTTCATGTCTTTTGTGTAGATTTGACATGTTTCACATCTGATTCCCGTATTCATCCTAGCTGCACAGATATTGCTTCTCCTCTGCCCTGATGCTATACAAATATGGCTTCTCCTCCTAACCACACCCCCTTCTTCTCTTCTTTCTTTGAGAACAGAAGTCAAATAAATGCTACCATTGCTTCTGGAAAACACATGATACTTCACTGCCCCATGACTCTAGTTGTCATCACTCAGACTCCTAAGGCACACATTCTCTTCACTGGTACATTCTCCTATATGTGCTATGCTTTCCTATTAGAGAATGAGCTCCTTGACTGCCTCACTTTTGTAATTTGTATCCCTAGCAATTAGAACCAAGCTTGGCACATAATATGTTCTTGAATGTATATTTATTCATTTGTTCATTCAGTGATACCCCCCTTCATTTATTTTACTTATCTTGTTTCCCTTGTATCAGTTATATGCATCCAGAGCCATAGTCTAGTCAAAGGTTTCACCCTCACCAAGTCTCCATGATACTTCCTTCATTGCTTCTTTCCTTGATTGCTTCCTTGAATTTTGGTTTCTCCTGTTTTGCCTAAATGAGAAGTATTTATGTACACAGTTTTGAGTCCATGGGTTTTTCATTACTGGGTTCTTTATTGTATTTTGAACTTCTTGGTATCTCCAATCCTATTCTTCCTAAATGATAGCTATTCTGTAAGATATCTAGCTTGATGGATATATATATATATATATATATGTATGTATGTATAATTTCCTCCCTTCCCCATCTTTTAAAACAAAATTGTAAAGGTTTTTTGATTAGATTTTCAAGACATTAGTCAAATACATTTATACCAACCTGTGTTTGTTGTACTCTTTTAGTGACCAGGAGCTTGTCATTTCTGATATTTTAAGCTGTGGTCCAGAAATCCAAGTCCCACTCTCAGAAAGCATTTTTCTTATCCAACAATTCATTTCCCAAATAATTTTTTTTTCTCTTTTGTATCCCTTGCCCTCTATGGTCAGTAGTGAAGAAAACAAAGCCAGTGCCCTTGTGATCTTCATTTTCTCTTCCTAGACTTTGTAATGTTTGGCAATAATTTCCTGACTTCTTGTGGCAGGATCATTTATCCCCACATGAAATAACAGTAGTAAGTGATAGTTATTCATTTTCGCCAAGTCTTTGGAGGTTCTCTTAGATACATGCCCAGGTAAGACACAGGTCTCTGTTATTATTATCACATCAAGGAAGAGCTGCTTAAATACCCCCTTCACATAGTGTCACAAACCATTTTTTTTCCTTTTCCTTCTTTCTCTTGCCTTCCCCAGATGATCCCTCCTTAGATAAATTTTATCATTCCAGAGGAAATGAGTAACTGTTTCCTCTTCAGGTCTTTTAGCTCTCTCCTTTTCAAGAATAGCTTCATTGTTTTTAAAATCCAAATGTACCATTGTTCTTTTCTTCTTCTGGGTGATGTTCTTTCATTTTCCAACAGACCATTTGATCATTTGGTTTTTTCCCCATTAAAAACCTGCTCTCCCCCTTTTTAGGAACATTTTGACCCAAATAATGTGGAGAAGTGTCCCTAGGCTCCATTCCCCTTTCATCCTAAGATGGAGATTTACTTGCATTTGGAACCTAGATATCATTTGGCTGTGGCAGAAATACAAATACCGTAATTTATTTCAAGTCTCCACAAAACTTACCCTATTCTTAGTACCAATTGTGATTATTAGTGTTTAAAAAAACAAAATTACTTGTGGGCATTTGTACTAATTAAGTTAGATCATCAATAAGCCTTTTAATTTAAAAAAAAAATAAAGCTCACTCATACCCTTAAGTGACTCCACATTACTTGCAGAATAAGTAGCAACTCCTTAATGTGGTATTCAAGACTTTCTACATTCTGACTCCAGTTACCTTCTTATGTCCAGTTAACTTCTTATCTCCAACTTTTCCTCTTCATGAATTACATGTTCTAGTCAAACCAAGCTATTCATGGGGTTAATGCTAGATGAGACATTAGACATCGCTTAGTCCAGCCCTCTCATTTGAAAGGTGAGGAAAATGATGTCCAGAGAGGGGAAATCCCTTGACCAATTTCAGTAGGTGTTCAACAGCAGAATTAAGATTTGAATCTGAGTCCTCTGGTTATTCTATTATTCACTATTTCTTATTGCCAACCCTTCACTCATCTTATATATGAACCTTCCATTCTAGTCAAATTAGTCTGCTAATTATGCCTTAAGTATTTCCTGCATAGTTCAACTACAATGTCTCTGTTTATGCTATTCTTTCTGCTTAGAAAGTCCTCTTCATTTCCTTATATTTGACTTAAGATCTATTCCTTTTTTATCACCCACTTAATCAGACATGACCTCTAGCTACAAGCCCTTCATTTTCTAAACACACACACACACACACACACACACACACACACACACACACACA
>NW_020954608.1:32378417-32394438 GCF_900497805.2 Vombatus ursinus | reverse complement strand
ACACACACACACACACACACACACACACACACACACACACACACATTTTAGTGAGTTGGTAATCTTTCCTCAAATTTAAAACTTGACAAGTGTAACTCCTTAAGACTTATCTTCCCAGGGACTTTGCTCTCAGTCACTGGAGAAGTAGAACCCAGAGGCAACCCTGGGCCCCCCCATCAGGGTCTTCCCATGCCCCATTTCCCTGGCCATTACAATTGTGGCCCTCCCCAAGAGATGAGGGGAGGACCACTGAGAGAGAACTGGCCTCTAATAGAAAAGCCCAAAAGATCCGTGGTGGGTCAGAGGGATCTATGCACGGATGGCAGAGGTGAAAGAGATCCCCAAGGGATGGATGCCAGAGGAATGAAAGCCAGGGAGATGGAGGTCTAAAGTTTAGAGTCAAGGGCAATGGAGAATAGGGACATGGATATAAGAATGGAAACAATAGACCCAGGCCCCAGAGGTCCCATACATGGGGTACTCTAGGAACCCGGGCCAATAAAGATGGGAACAGGTGGCCCTCAGGGAGTCAGGCAGGTACTAGGCATACAGGAATCTGCTCCACAAGGTTGAGATCAGCCTTGGGGGATTTAGTCCTTGACAGAACCAAGTTACTTCTCAGGATTGTGAAAAGATTGGTTTGATTATACAAGAGCTCTCACTGACCACAAATCAAGTTGCTGTGCTGCCTTTGGAGCAACAGTAGAGTATCCTGATTTTAAAGGGACAGATACAGAAATCTACTGGCACACATTGAATGGTTTACAGAAATTCTGCATGTCCAATTTCCTAACGTGGAGAAGGATCTAAGATCAGAAGGTTCTGTATCCCAACACTTGAATGACCTTAACTAGTAGTGGGCAGAGGACATCTGACACTTCATTAGAAGTAAAAACAAATAAACAAAAAAACCCTTATCTTCCTAAATATTTGGTTTTACTCAAATAAACACTTATTTCTAACTTAGCTCACTTGATTTTTTATTCTCTCCTTCCCTGTGAAGCCCTCCCTGATTACCTAAGTCCTCTGTTCTCTCTCCTATATCACTTATCACTTGCACCAATTGTTTGACAAGTAGGCTATTTTGTCGTATTCACTATCACTAATGTATCAGTTCTAAGAAACAGGAACATTCTGAGGTCAGGGACAACATCTCTGTATCTCCATCATCTACCAGAATACTTTGCACATGGTTAATATTTAATACCTGGTAAAATGTATATCTGAAGATTAGAAGCAGGGATTAGCAAAAGCCCAGAAAACCCTCAACCACCCTCTTCCCCATCTCCCTGCACGACATTGAAGACAATAATGCCTTTGTCACAGAAAGAGCTTCACAGGCCCACATCACAAAACTTTCAGCACCAAGGCATGGATTTGGCAGTAAGGGTTTTGGTTTCTGAACCATATCTGAATCATTATCCCTGCAGTTTCAGTTCTCTGTCACCAGGCTTATGGTCTGAGCAGCAATAAACAGTAAATTCAAGAGTGTATTTGAATGGGATACCAGATTGGCACGACTTTGTATAAAAATGGAATTTTTTTATCTTAAAAACAAGTGTCTTAAAAATAATGGATGTTGAATTCATATGCATGAATGAATGAGCTTATCTATTTATTAACATAATTCAGAATGAAGAAAGAAAACCATAAAATTGAAACAAAATATATTCTCATATACTCTTCTAAATGCTTTCTGTTTTCAATGCAGACAGTCTAATGCATGATATCATTCTCTGACCTGTAGAAAGCTTTCTTTTCTATAGCTACAGACATCTTTCTTGACTGGATCTCAATGCCTGACAACTTCTTTCACAGCTCATTTCTCAGCTGGGGAAGTTATTCACTGACTCCTTTCTAGACTAGTCAGAAAAGAGTCCTTGACTCTACTTTCTAGCTTTCCTTCTCAACTAAAAAGGTCTGAGCCTATTTCTCCACTCCTTTTGAGAATCTTCTTTCCCTTATATAAACCATAAGAAGAATGCTACAACCACATTGTGGTCATTCTCCAGGAAATCAAAATTCTTCATCTCCCACAAGCACTCAGGAGAAAGTATCTGGTCACTTAAAAAGAAGTCATAACATCCAACTTTCCATCTGCTCTCACTGACAGGAGTCCATCTGAATTAATCTGAATACAATAGCTTATTAATTAACTAACAGTCCTTCCTGGCATCAATGTTGCCTTACCTCAAAATCTAAGGATTTTAAAACAAATATCAGAGATAGCACAGAAACAAAGTAGGGTTTTAAATGGCTCCATCATACCTACACATATATTATTTCATCTATTCTTCCAACAGCTTTAGAATAGAGGAATGACCTAATATTTCATAATCCTGAGCAATCAACAATAACATTTATGGAGCCACCCCCAGGTATTGTCACACTTTACCAAATGCACAAAGAGGTTGTGAGACTTGCCCAGAGCCAGAAAGTTATTAGTAAAGTCAGGATCAGGCTTCCAGCATCCTAAATCTTTAGTCACAAATATCAAGGTAACAAATATAATTTCCCCAAATACATATAAATTTTTAAAATATCTTTCATTTTCAAAAAATGAAGCTACTGAAAAAGCAATGTTGAATAGTGAAAAGAGTGTTGAATCTGTAATTGAAAAAGATCTGGGTTCAAATCCTTGCTCTGACACTTAACTGTATGCCATGGACAAGCAAAGCATTTTACCATTCCAGAATCCCCTCTCTTCATATGTAAAATGGAGATAACAGTATTTGCTCTGCATAGATACTGTAAAACAGAATCATAGCCCTAGACCTGGAAAGAGGCTAGTCTAATTACCTCACTTTATAGATGAAGAAATGAGGACCACTGATTTCAGGTCATTTGGTCAAGACCATAAAGGTAGTAAGTGTCCAAAGTGAAAGTTGAACCTCTTCAATGACGGAGCCAGTATGTTCTCCTCTGGATCATGCTGCTGCCAGGACTGCTGGGAGGAAAGTGCTTTGTAAACTTAAAAAAAAATACATACATACATATATATATATACACACACACACATATATATAATATATACATATATAATATGCATATATGTATATAATGTATATGTGATTAATTATTACTGACAATGAATTGTAGTGTGAACATGAAAAGACCAATAAGTCCAATAAGCAACGAATAGTCTTTTCCCTCATGGAGCAAATGTGGGAAATGTGAGGGGGGATAAATTATCCCTTAATTAGTATGGGCTTTGGGACCAGGGTTATAAATGACTGATCACACAATCTCTAAATTGGAAGGAGCTTCAGTGGTCATCTTCTCTATATCCCTGCTGGACAGGAATTCTCTCCACTACATCCCTTATAAGTCATTCAACCTTTGCTTGAAGACTTGGGGGGAGGGTACAGCAGGGAAGGAGGGCATGACTAAATACTTCCTTAAGCAGTCCATTTCACTTTTGATTAGCTCTAGCTGTTAAAAGAGTGGCTAGGTGGTACAGTGAATAGAGAGCCAGGCCTTAAGTCAGGAAGACAGATTCAATGTTCAAATATGTACTCAGGCAAGTATTAGCTGTATGACCCCAGGCAAGTCATTTAACCCTGTTTGCCTCAGCTTCCATGTCTGTAAAATGAGCTGGAGAAGGAAATGGCAAACTACTCCAGTATCTTTGCCAAGGAAATCCCAAATGGGATCACAAAGAGTCAGAACAACTGAACACCCCTCCCCCTAAAAAAAATTGTCAAGGAGTTTATACGTACATAAAGCCTAAATAAGCCTCTTCAGTTTCTACACATTGCTCCTACTTCTAGTTTCTGGGGCCAAACAGAATTCTAATCTCTTTTCCAAAGCACATTCTTAAAATATCTAGAGATAGTTCTCATGCCCCACCCAAGTGCTCTCCATCTAAAATCCCTGTCATTATTTGTCCATTGGCCTCCTTTATTGGCCCTGGTCTATTTCCAAAACAAAAACAAAAAACAAAAAACAGCTCTGTAGAGTCAGAGAATATTAAAGCTAGAATGAGCCTCAAAAACCATATCCCTCTGTTTACAGATAGGAAAAAAGGAAGGCTCCAAGGAGTTATAAGACTTACCCAAGTTCATACATAATCCAGTTAGTGGCTGAGCCAGTATGAAATCTCCAGCTTCCTCCATGTAACATTCTTTCCACTGTAACGGGCTATCTCCTCATTGCTACACATATCTGTAACATTTCATATATTGCATTAAATCCTTGATATAAACTTATTAATCAGTTATTTGGTTTTTTTCTCCTGGAAGCACAGTGCAACATAGGTGTTGCATGTGTGTGTGTATATGTGTGTGTATATGTATGTGTATATGTACAAATACATATATATATACATATATTTATATACATATACACATAACACATATATACAACATATACACATATTCATATGTATGTGTATATACATATTTAAAGAATATATCAACTAGTGAATGACTTAGCTAGTCTCAGCAATACAATAATCCAACACAATCCCAAAGGACTCGTGATGAAAAATGCTGTCTGTCTCCAGAGAAAGAACTAATGTTGTCTGAATGCAGACTGAAACATACTATTTTCTCTTTTTTTTCCCTTCTTTCTTTCTCTTTCTCTTTCATTTAAGTCTTCTTGTACAAAATTACTGATATGGAAATATTTTACATGATTATATATCCTATATCAGACTGCTTACTGTCTCAGAGAGGTGAGAGGGGAGGGGAAGGAGAAAGATTTAGAATTAGGAATTCAAAACTTTTTTTTTAATTTTAAAAACAATTTTAACATGTAATTGGGAAAAATAAAATATTATTTTTAAAAAATAATAAAGTCAGTTTTGGGACATATTGAATTGAAGACATAAATAGGACATTCAATTTGAGATGTCCAATAACCAGTTGACTGGAGGTTAGCAGTGAGATTAGGTCTTGGATAAGTAGAATTAAGAATAATCAGAATAGAGTTGATAGTTAAATCCATGAGAGTTGATGAGAATAAACAAAATTGTGTAAAGGGAGAAGAGAGCACAAGACAGGGATATCTGGGTTATCCAGTTAGTAGGTGTGACCTATATGAAGATCCAGCAAAGGAGACTGAGGAACAGTCAGATAGGGAGAAGTAGACCCAAGGAGAGTAGTGTCATGAAAATCTAGAGAGGAGAGGTAATTAAGAAGAGATTGATCAACAATGTCAAAGGCTGCAGAGAGGTCAAGAAGAGTGAGGATTGAGAAAATGCCATTAGATTTGGCAATTAAGAGATCATTAGTAGCTTCTGAATGAGCAGTTCAGTTGAATGATGAGGACAGCCAAACTATAGAGAGTTAAGAACGTAGTAAGAAGAAAGCAAGAGGAAGCACCTATTGCAGTCCACCTTCTCAGAGTTAAGGGAGGAGAGATATAGGATGATAACTAACAGAGTTGGATGGATCAAGGAAGGGCTTTTTTAGGATGGGGGAGATATGGCCACATTTGTAGGCACTAAGGAAGCAACTTGTAGACATGGCTATGTAACAGCAAAATCTATCAATGTGCATGGTAACACAGAAGGAGTACTGACTTTGAAATCAGTGGATCTGGATTCAGATCCTAGCTCTATTGCTTTTACCTATCTCACTTTGGACAAGTCACTTAATGTCTCTGACCCTTGTTCTGTTCGATGTAAAATTCTATCAAAATGAGTGGATTGGACTACATTACTGTATTTCTAAGGTTCCTTTAAGTTCTAAGTCCATGATCCTTTTTTTTTAGTTCATTTTACTTATTTTCTCTTATATTTTGATAGTTATGGCACTGAGATTTCCACTCAAAGACTCTATGATATTTCTTTATGTATAATAAAATATATGCTTAGAGTTTGCTTTAATGTTATGTATATCTATATCTATCTATCTATTTATATACATATTAATTGAGGCCTTATATTTTGTTGGTTTCTGGTAAATTAAGAGTTTATTATATTCATGTATGTATACTTAATTGGATCTATCATCTTAATAGTGTATGTAGCTACTGCACTGGTACAAATTGCAACCTCTCTAGGCCTTTACATCCTGTGAGAGTCTTACCCGTATCTCTTTGCCAATTCTAGCTACTGGGTCTACCAAATGAGTTTGAAGCCTTTCCCTGATTCTTTCTGGATTGTGAAGGTCCCAATGTTGCATTTGGGCTATCTATGTGTTATCCTTCAGTCATCCTATTGGAGCAACCTACTCTGCTTTCCAGTCATACATTTTATTAGGGTGTTTTTGACACCAAAATGAACTGCAAATAACTTATAACTACCATGTGTATTTCCATTGACATGGAAATTTTTATGCTTCTGAGACTGATATTTCATGATTCTTACCCATGTTACTTTTAAAAATGCCAATATTAAATGTGTTTGGTATAGCAAGCAACTTACTATCACCTAAAAGGACTACATAATTTTCCAAATTTTATCTAACTTTTAAACTCCTCCTATTCATTTTTTGCAGAACTCAGAATCTATCTTCGGTACCTGTTCATGGTATATGTGCTGATGAACTAAATGAACAGACTGATCATTCAACTGTTTGCTGTCATCTGGGCCAGAGGTGTCAAACATGCTTTGGAGCCCAAACCAGATTAAAATGCAATCGAAAAATACTTAACAAGATAAATAAAAATTCAATAAAATATAGATAACATATTTTAAAACTAATTCAAATGCAGCCCATAGGGATCTTTACATATGGATTAGTGACCCCTGTTGCTATTTGAGTTCACTACCATTGCTCTGGGCAATATATGTTTTTCATCCATTTTGTTTCAGCAGTATGCCTAGTTAGGCTTATTTTTTCCCAATGATTACAAATTTTATTGTGCTTCAGTCTTCAATGCAGTTTTTATGATGTCATATGAAAATAGGAGGTTTTAGAAAACCTCATAAATGATAGAGAATTCTTCTGTTTGGAATATATAGGACTTCCTCCATGACACTGGTAAACATCTTCAGTGACATTAGCTCCTTTTTAAAAGTTTTGCTTGGTGATCATTGAATAGGATTTTATTTTTGTGGTTACCTCTGACATAAAATTCTATGAGTTTACCAAAGATACGTGATACCATATGTGAGGGGACCCTCTAAGGCTATATTTGTTTTAGCCACTCAAAAGATTATTTGAAATCAACAGGCCAATTCACATATAAGTAGTAAGTGGCAGAGGCAAGACTAGACCCTTTCTCTTAAGTCCCTACTTGATCACTTCTCCTTCATCTTGGGCAACTGAATTGTGGGAAGAAATATCTAGTATAATACAGGAAAAATATATTAGGGGAAGAAGTTGAATTTGGAAGGATGTCAAGGTAACATTAATGTTACAATAGAGAAAGTATGGGAAAGGGGAAAAAAGAATACAGAGGTGAAAGCAATTAATCAGCCTATGAAAAGTTAATTTTTTAGTGTGAAAAGTAAGTGGGTGCTAGTAGAATGAGTCAAAGAGAAAAATGACATGAGTTGAGTGGGAAAGAAGTGTGTTTATCAGAGAAAAATTTTGAATACCTAGGAGAATGATCCTTAAGGAGATGCAAAAATGAAATTTTATCATTCAAGATGAGAGATCACTAATTTGCAAAGAAGTTTGTGGTGGAATGAGGTATGATCTTTAGTTTAGAGGGCATTTCAAATCAGGTAACCCATGTGGGAGGAAACCAGAGAAGAAGCTGGGATCAGTGCCTACAGGTCACCATGCATATGCAGAAACCAGCAATTTTGTATCCTCAGATTCAAGACACTTCTTTGAAAAGCCTGTAACTCTTGAGTATGACTGGTTATTAAGGTTGAAATAATAAAGTCACATGAAATTGTTAAAGTTCTTCAGGGCTAACAAGGACTAAAGTGTGTATGCATTAACAATTGAAGTATATTTTGAAAAGTGTTTGGCTGACAGCTATATTAATTTAAGTTCATAATTTACATACTGTAACAATTTAAAACAACGTCTTACAAAGAATAAGAGTATGTCAAGTACTCTGTTTTTCAACCACATCCCTCAGTCGTGCATTGTGTCTCTAACACTCCCAATACAGCTCAAATGCCAAGGCAGAGAAGATTAAAGGTTGAAAATTATGTATCTGAAGTTACCAGGGTTGCTTAAGGATTTTACATCTGGTTTTCTTACTCCAAGCAATGAGGCTATGTCCCCTCCAAGGAAGTTAACATGAGGTACCATATAACAGCTATTGTTCTAGTAACTCATTGAAAGAGGACAGGAGAGTGATAGGTTATATCTGAATATTTATTTTCTTATGTTATTAAGGCCCCACTAACAGAATCAATAAGAAATATATTGCAATAAAATTAATTCTTCACTCTTGAGAGCCAGTATTAAGATTTGTTCCCTTGTTAAAGGCAATAATCCAATTGAAAAGGGGTTAATAGTTTAACAGTTTTATTATGAAAATCAATGCAAATTTTAGGATGCACTATAGTTACCTAGTAATTTCTAGGTAGGCCTAACTTAGCGACCCATTAAAATTAAACTTGATGAACCAAATCTTAGCATCTGGGTTGCCATCTTGTGTATGCTTCAGTGACTCTGTGAGCAATTGAAAGTCTTCCTCTAATTTTTCTCCTACAAGATGTTTCATTCCCCATATGATAGATACTCTGTTTTTTACAGGTATACCCCCACATACTAACCTCATCTCATAATACTTCCATACTTTTATGAAACTGTGTTCTTGTTGTGAATATTTCTGTCAGTAATTCAGATAGCAGTTAACCAGCTCTTCTAATCCTATGTAACACTTGCCCATATCCTCTCATAAAGCCTCCATTAGGTATCTACCCAATATACTAGTAGAAGGGGAGGAGGTTGGCAGTTGCTTCCAATAGATCTCTTGATGTTGAATGTAGAGTAATGGGAGCTGTCCATTGGTTAGTCAGTCACTAAATGACTGTCATGCTTCATTTTCCCATCATATATCTGTCTGGTAATATCTTCCATGAACTTCTGTACAATTCTTTGTTCATAATATGATGCAGGGTACTTATACTCACCGGATGACCTACAACTTGAATTCTTTGCATGTTATGTTATGCCAAAATTATTCACAATGCAGAATCACAAGAAAAATAGTGATACTAAAAAGATTAGCTCTGTTTAAGGAAGAAATTGGGATCACTAAAAGTACTGCCAGTACTGCCAAACATTCCAAATACATTTTAAATGGTTAAATTATTATCTTCTTTTGTTTTAAATTGTTAGTTAAATTTTTTTGTTAATTTAATTAAATTGTTCTATTCAGTTCATTATCTATTTGCAATGTCAGTGTGACTGGAGGTGAGGAGGGGGGTGGAAGGAGGGGTGGAACAATCCAACTGTATACTGGACAATAGTCATTCTTCATTCACTTTGTTTTTCCTATGTAGATGGTCAGGCTGAACCTTTTGGAGGGATTATGGTTTTCAATTAGGAATCTCTATAATGTTCCAGGGAATGATTCAATTGGCCCAATGTCGCCTACAAATGTAAGTATCTCAGGGATCTCACAATCTATGCAGAATTCCTTTTCTATTTGGATATTATATAGAAAATTCTCAATCATAGAATCAAAGACTTTTGTTAGGTGCTTGTGTACCTGTTTTATGCCTCATTTGAGGGTGTTTGAGCAAAGTTATCCCTGTTGTTACATATTTCAAAGAATCTTGTTTGTGAAACAGATTTTTTAGATATTTATAGGAAATCTATTTTATAATCTTTGTTATACCCACAAGTTGGATTTGGGTCCTGGATTCAAGATGTTCTGCATTGATTCAGTCCTTAGCCCATGGAAAATTCTCTTCTCTTAGATATGGCTGTGGTTAGAAAATAGGAACTCATGTCATAAACTAAAGCAAAAGCATAGCAATATTGAGCAGCATCAGGCAACACACATTTCAGTTCCTAAATTGTTAGTTCCCATCTCTGCCTAGCATCTGATGTGTATCCCCACTCTGTACAGCTACAACTCTAATTCTACAACCCCAGGCTGGTATCTGATTTCTTCCCATTCCCACACCAGAATGTAATACAATCTCTCTTCACTCTTCAGAAGGACCATGTCTACACCATGGGAGAGGAAACTAGATAGTCACTCACAGGGGTAGCTCAGGTCACTAGTAAAGCTATTGGGGCACACTAGTCACTCTTTATTCCTCAAACCATCATGAAGCCCCTTAGCTACTCTATGAACTAGTTTCTTATGTACTTCACTCAAGTTTTTCAGGATTGTAATAAAGCTCCAATCTGTTTCTCTGATACTTATAGATAAAAGAGAGAAAATGCTATACATTGTGGTCCATCAGAATAGGGTAAAGCTTACTTAGAAGACCAACTGTGACAGTCATTGTCTCTTTCATTTCTATGTCTTTGTCCTAGTCCTGATTTTGAAAACATTTCCATTTTGCGCTTATCCATGCCAGACACTTGCAAAATCCTTAAATATCCCTCTTTACATATAATTCTAACACATTCATTGTTGACACAAATTCTTAAGGTGAGATTTTGCTCTACTGAATCAAATGCTTTTTGTATAGTCAACAAATAGCAAAGACAGTAAGATCTTGTATTCCCTATACCTTTCATTCAATTCTGTGTCTATAAAGATGTGCTGTGTTATAGAATATCATTTCTGAAAGCCTGTCCTTTCATTTAACTATAATGTCATTAATATAGTTTAATCAGATTTCACTACAAAGTCACAGAACCCCATTATAATATTCACTGACTCAATCCAAAAGATAGCTATTTATTAAGTGCACTGTGCTAACCACTAAGGATAAAAAGGCAAAATGAAAAACAGTCCCTGCCCCCAAGACACTTATATTCTATTGGTAGATGCAACCTGTAAACAGTAAATATGTGTGTTTATATATGTGTGTATGCATGTATACATGTATTGTGTATATATAATATGTAGAAGTGTATATGTATGTATGTGTGTATGTATGACACTGAGAAGTAAAGGGAGTAACAAAAGCTTCCAATAGTAGAAAGTATATGAACTGAGGAAACCAGGGATTCTTAGAAGCAAATGTGAAGAGGGAGTGTAATCCAAGCCTTTGCAAAGGAAGCAAGAAATGGAAGAACAAGTAGGTCTGTTTGGCTGGAACTGAGGCTATACAAAGACTGAAGGATTTATTAGTTGGCCATTTATAACATTGATGGCATTGTTCTTGTGGAACTGGCAGTACTGTAACATTGTTTTATTTATTAGTATTATTTTGTGAAATCAATCAATTAAAAAAAACCATTATTAAGTGCCAACTACATGCCAGGAACTGTGCGAAGTTCTGGAGATATAAAAAGAAGTAAAATGGTACCTACCTTCAAAGAACTTAAAATCTAATGGGGGAAACAACATGTAAACAGATATATACAAAGCAAGCTACATACAATATGAACAGTAAATAATTAACAGAGGGAAAGCACCGCAATTAAGAGGGACTAGAGAAGGCTTCCAGTAAAAGTTTGGATTTTTGTTGGACCTTAAAGGAAGTCATGGAAGTCAGTAGGTGAAGTGGAGGAGAAAGAGTGTTCCAGAATGGAGGACAGCCAGAGAAAATGCCTGGTATAAGCTGGGGGTGCCTATGTGACTGGGGACATAATTGTATATTGAAGGAGAATTGTAGGTAGGGATTTTAAAATTATTAAAAACCTAGTTTTCATTTAATTCTATACCATTCATTATTGTTATATCACTCAACACATTAGAATTAGGTACCCACAACAGGCAAGACAATGTGCTATCTTGTGAGGGTTATAAAGAGGTATAGACTCTGCCAAAGTGAGTTTTTAAATTTTAACTAAAAATATTCATATTTTTGCCATGGCCCAAAATGAGTCTCATTCTTCATTTTGAATTCCTCATCCCTCGATCAGGAGTTTGATTATATGTTTCATTATGTAGAGTTCTGGTTGGTCATTAAATGTCCATTAGTATCATACAGTCTGTCTATAAGAACAAGACATATGACCATTAAAAAATAAATAATAAGATAAGGCCATATGTGTGAGGTGAAACCTTTACCAGAATCCTATTCAGATGACTTAGTCTATCATGGAAGTGAAATTAGATACTTAAATCCCTGACAATCAATTTTAATTTCTGAGAGAGACTGACAAAATTGAGAAGCATCAAACGTGACTCTGTGAGGGGCAGTATTCTGTTTTTCAAGTATCAGACTAGCCAGCTGGTGCAGTGGATAGAATTATTTCAAATATAGTGACAGACAGCTTACTAGCACTGTAATTTTGGGCAAGTCACTTAAACTATGTTTTCCTCAGTTTCTGCATCTGTAAAGAGAGGATAATTATAGCACCTACCTCACAAGGGTATTGTGAGGATCAAATGAGGTATTTGGAAAGCACTTAGCATAGTACCTGGCATTCAAGTATAAATGCTAGCTATCATCATCAGTAAGAGGGGTTCCTTACAAAGTTAAGCTGAGGTAATATTTTTTAACCACATCAACTCTTCAACATTTCAGCAATCTTATCTCTGTTTTGCCATAGCCCTTTATAACCTGCCGCCACCTACCCACCTTTCCAGTCATCTTACATCTTATATTCTCCCTTCCCTTGCCACCCTCAGCCTTGAACAAGGCACTCTAGAATAAGGCACTCCATTTCCTGACTCTGGCACTAACTGCCCCCATGCCTGGAATGATCTCTCTCCTCATCTCCATCTCCTTCCTTCCCTGATATACTTAAATTTCCACCTTCTACAGAAAGACTCTCCTGATTCCCCTTTATTCTAGTCCCTTCCTCCTGTTGATTATTTTCAATTTATCCTGTCTGTATCTTGTTTGTTCATAGTTGTTTGAATGTTATCTTCCTGGTTGGATTGTAAACTTCTTGAGAGCATGGACTGTTGTTTGTTTTTGTGTGTATCTCTATTGCCTAGCTCACTGCTTGGCAAATAGTAGGTGCTTAATAAATGTTTATTTACTGATTATATGATAAATTATAGAGAGGTTGAAGCCTGTGTTGGAGGAATAAATACCCAAGCCAATGAGATCACAAACCCTTGAGTTATTGAAGTATAATAATGAGTGGGGCAGGTAGTAGACAGGACAGAAGTTCAGAAGAAAGACAAATAGCAATGGATTAAGATAGATTGGTCAGAGATAGCTTCATGGAGAAGGCTCTAGGTTCTGGAGTGATTGCTTCAGATTAGTGAGGGAAATTTTGATGGAAGAACTATAATAATATAAGATAATTGCTTTGACAGGTAGCAATTAGAAAACCTTCTTGATCTCTCCCCCTGCCTTGAGCCCTTACCCCTCCATAAGTGCAAATAGCTGACTACCTTACTTGGTTCTCTGAATACAGCTAATAATCTTGGAGTTTTTGCATCTGAGCAAGACTCCTGGCAGGATGAGGTGACTCATTTGAGGTGTGACTGCTATGGAAATAGGCTAAACCTCTACTGCTAAATGAATGTTTGATGTTCTGGATGTAGCCAATTAAAAAAAAAAAACACTATACAAGAAGCTAAGTTTCTGCTTCCATTCTTGGGCAAAACCCAAGTTGCTTCATTTAAGTTACAACACTGGCTTTTGCTATTATGAATTTAAAGGTAAAGCAGAAACATTAATAATGATATGGGTATATCAGAGATGAGGCATCCTAGGGAAAGGAGCATCTGGCTGCACAGTTAGGGCAAGCTGAGAAGGTTAGGAGCTGGAAGACTAGGGCAGAATAGTTAGCAATCATATTTAAGTTTTTCCTCAGGTGAAAAAAAAAGATTTTGCTTTTGGGGGCTTTGGCTCCTTCAAACTCTGAAAAAAGTGATGTGGAGTTGGGGAAACAATTCTTACAAAATAGCTATTGCTTAAAAAGGGAACTAAGCCACTTTTTCCTTTGGAAATGATTCTACTGATTAGTAATTCTCCCAGGTCTGAAGAAGGAGCTTCATGACTTTCCTGTCTTTCAAAGTCTTCTGCAAAAATACTAATCATAGGGGCGGAGCCAAGATGGCAGAGGGAAAGCAGTGACTTGCTTGAGCTCTCCCCCGAACCCCTTCAAATACCTGTAAAAAAATGGCTCTAAAAAATTCTAAAGCAGCAGATCCCACAAAAAGACAGAGTAAAATAAATTTCCAGCCCAAGACAACCTGGATGGTTGATTGGAAAGTTGTATTGCACTGGGCTGGGAGAGGAGTGCAGTTCGGCATGGGTGCACAGGCTGCAGCAAACCTGGAGCAGGCCTCAGAGGACTGAATCATGGGCAGCTGTGGCAGTTTCCAGACTTCTCAACCCACAAACACCAAAGATAACTTAGAAGGTCAGTGGGAAAAGTCTGTGACTATGGTGAGAGTTAGAAGCTAGGTTTCAGCCGCAAGTCCCGAGCACGGGCAGAGGCTGCCTCCTGAGCTTCTGACCCACAGACTGAGGGGGAATCAAGTGGCTGATCAGAGGGGGACTGCAGGGATCTCTTTGCCAGTGCTGAGGCAGGAATCTCTTGCTTTGCCCATGCTTGGATCTGGGTCACAGTTCTAAGGGGCGGTCCTGGGGAGAGGAGGAGTCCTGGTGTGGCAGAGCTTGTTGTGGCGGTGGAGAGGAAACACCTCGCCCCTCATCATACCACCTTGGAAGAACTGAAAATATACAGGTCTCTAGAAGTACCTCTGAAAACAGCTGCACAAACCCCTGAAGCTTGGGACAGTACATTCTCCATACTGGAAGCAGACTTCTACCTTAACAAAGAGTTTAAAACTCAAGTAACTGGCCAGGATCATGAGTAAGCAGTGCAAAAAGAGTCAGACTATATTATCTTACTTTGGTGACAAAGAAGATCAAAACCTATAACCAAAAGAAAACAACAAAGTCAAAGCTCCTAAATCCAAAGACAACAAAGTCAAAGCTCCTAAATCCAAAGCATCCAAGAAAAATATGAATCAGTCCCAGGCCTTGGAAGAGCTCAAAAGGGATTTTGAAAAGCAAGTAAGAGAAGTAGAGAAAAAACTGGGAAGAGAGATGAGAGAGATGCAAGAAAATAATGAAAAACAAGTCAACAGCTTGCTAAAGGAGACCCAAAAAAATACTGAAGAAAATAACACCTTAAAAAATAGCCTAACTCAAATGGCAAAAGAGGTCCAAAAAGCCAATGAGGAGAAGAGTGCCCTCAAAAGCAAAATTGGCCAAATGGAAAAGGAAGTCCAAAAGATTACTGAAGAAAATACTTCCTAAAAAATTAGAATAGAACAATTGGAAGCTAGTGACTTTATGAGAAATCAAGACACTGTAAAACAAATCCAAAAGAATGAAAAATTAGAAAACAATGTGAAATATCTCATTGGAAAAACAACTGACCTGGAAAATAGATCCAGCAGAGAGAATTTAAAAATTATTGAACTATCTGAAAGCCATGATCAAAAAAAGAGACTAGACATCATCTTTCAAAAAATTATCCAGGAAAACTGCCCTGATATTTTAGAACCAGAGGGCAAAATGGAAATTGAAAGAATGCACCGATCACCTCCTGAAAGAGTTCCCCAAAAGAGAACTCCTAGGAATATTATAGCCAAATTCCAGAGTTCCCAGGTCAAGGAGAAAATATTACAAGCAGCCAGAAAGAAACAATTCAGGTATTATGGAAACACAATCAGGATAACACAAGATTTAGCTGCTTCTACATTAAGGGACCACAGGGCATGGAATATAATATTCTGGAGGGCAAAGGAGACAGAATTACAACCAAGAATCACCTGCCCAGCAAAACTGAGTATAATCCTTCAGGCGAAAAAATGGTCATTCAGTGAAATAGAGGACTTTCAAGTATTCTTAATGAAAAGACCAGAGCTGAATAGGAAATTTGATTTTCAAATACAAGACTCAAGTGAAACATGAAGAGGTGAACAGGAAAGAGAAATCATAAGAGACTTATTAAGGTTGAACTGTTTACATTCCTGCATGGAAAGATGATATTTGTAACTCATGAGACCTTTGTCAATATTAGGGTAGTTGGAGGAAAAAAAATTATATGTATGTATAGATAGACAGATAGATAGATAGATAGATAGATAGATAGATAGATAGATAGATAGA
>NW_020954608.1:32351546-32378407 GCF_900497805.2 Vombatus ursinus | reverse complement strand
AGATAGATAGATAGATAGATAGATAGATAGATAGATAGATAGATAGATAGATAGATAGATAGATAGAGGGCACAGGGTGAGTTGAAGATGAAGGGGTCATATCTGAAGAATAAAATTAGGGGGTGAGAGAGGATTATACTAGGAGAAGGAGAAAGGGAGAGGTAAGATGGGGTAAATTACCTCACAAAAAAGACAGAAAAGAAAAGGTTCTTACAATGGAGGGGAAATGGGGGAAGGTGAGAGGGAATGAGTGAATCTTATTCTCATAGAATTTGACTTAAGGAGGGAATAACACACACACTCAATTGGGTATTACCCTACAGGAAAATAGGGGGGAAGGGGGCAAGAGAGTAGGGGGATGATAGAGAGGAGGGCAGATTGGGAAAGGGAGTAATCAGAAGCAAATACTAGTGAGGAGGGACAGGGTCAAAAGAAAGAATAGAATAAATGGGGGGGTGGGATAGGATTAAGAGAAATAAAGTTAGTTTTTCACAGCATGTCTACTATGGAAGTGTTTTGCATAACTGCAAATGTATAACCTATACTGAGTTGCTTGCCTTTTCAATGAGAGTGGGTGGGGAGGGGAGAAAATTTGGAACCTAAAGTTTTAAAAACACCTGTTTAAAAAAAAAAAGTTTTCACATGCAACTGGGAAATAAGAAATACAGGAAATGGGGTACAGAAATCTATCTTCTCCTCCAGGAAAATGGAAGCAGAAGGGGATAAGAGAAGGGTGGGAGAGATAGAAGGGAAGGCAGACTAAGGGAAGGGTTTTCAGAATTCATGCCATCTTGGGATGGGGAGAGGGGGGAGGGGGGGTGAAAATTTGGAACTCAAAATCTTGGGGAAGTAAATGTTGAAAACTAAAAATAAATTTATTGATAAAAAAATACTTATAATACACTGTTGGTGGAGGTGTGAATTGGTCCAATTGTTCTAGAAAACAATTTCCATTATGTTAGAAACATCATTAAACTGTAACTATCCATTGTTTCATTAATAGGACAAAGATAATCAAGGAGGTAAAATTCAAAGGAAAGATCCCTTATATACAAGAATATTTATCACATTTTCAGGGGTAGAAAAACCTGGAAACAGTGGGTATTCATATGGGAATAGAGGAACAAATTGTGGTATTTTAATGTAAAAGGATATTACTGGACTGTAGGAAACAACCAGTATGAGGAATTCAGAGTAACTTGAGACATTAGTGAACATATGGGAAAGTTCAAAGATCATGACCGTTTGCCTGAAACAGAGGTACCTAAGGGCAGGATGGGGAAAACTAGTTTTTATGAGTAGAGAAGATCCAGAATGATCAAGAATAACTTAAATATGACTCCGGTTAGGCCAACAAACTGTAGAAGACTAATTTCCCTTATCTTCATTCCTTTATTATGTGTCATCCATGATGCTGAGAACAGGTATGGATGACTTCTTCCTTTTCTTTTTTTCTATGAGTCACATCCAGGGGGATTTATAAGAAATGGTTGGAAGCATATTCTTCCAAATAGGAGTGCTTTATTTATTTATTATTTTTCATATGGAAAATAATCTGTAATCACAGTATGTTAAGCCTCTGCATCCTACTAACAGAGGGGGTGGAGAATTGAAAGGAGAGAACAGATGGGGTGGGGGCTCATGAGCAAATTATAGTTGGTAGATATCATATTTTAATACTTTGAGCAACTTTGCATTCCATCCTACATATTAATTGTGGACCCAACTAGCAGGGGTTAGTCCATGATGTTTAGTGATACTACTAAATTGTGCACTTGTCATATAGGGAGCAATCTAGGTGTTTGAAAGCTGAGTACCATCTGGTGTCCACTAGAGATACTGAACACTTTTTAAAGAGTAATTCCATGTATGCACCATTGAGAGACTAACAAAGATACTGGACAGGTGACTCAGAAAGAGTGACACAGAATTCTTGGGTTTAAATCCCACCTCAGATAGTTAAACCTATGTAACATTGGGCAGATCATTTAGCCTCCCTATACCTTTATTTGTTTAGCCGTAAAATGAGGGGGTTAGCCTACGATGTCTAGGTGTATGATCCTGTAATATTATGGTAGGAAATTCAGATATTGTGCTTCCTCAATGGATAATTGATGGATTAACAGTCTGTCTTTCTATAAGTATTGGAGCCATATGACCCAAGGACCGCAGGTAGAGGAATAAACAGACAACAATATCATATTTTTTCTAGATTATCACATGTATACTTATATGCTTACATTCTGCCCCTTCCTATAGATTTTAAGTCCCTTTGGGTCAAGGAACAATTCATTTTTGTCTTTGTGTTCCCAGTCCTTAGCTAAGTGCCTGGTACATAGTAGATATTTAATAAATGTTTATTTGATTCAGTGACCAACTTGTATGAACTCATGCAGAGTGAAGTAAGGAGAACTAAGAGAACAATTCACGCAATGTCCTCAATAACATGAAAGACAGACCATGTCAAGAACATCAAGAACTGATCAATATGATGGCCAGTTTTGACTCCTAAGGATTGCCCGTGAGGCATGCTTCCCTTTCTTGAGGAGACAGGTCATAGCATGTAGGTGTGGAATAAGGAATGCATTATCCAATTTGTTGATTTGTTTGGCTTAATAATAATTGTTTGTTAGAAGAATGTTCTACCAGTATATGTGGGGAGGAGGCTAAACTGGTAGATTGCTTAAGTGCAGGAGTTCTCAGGTACAGTAGGGCTATAGTCCACCCTAATGGCACCAATATGGTAGTAATGAAGGAAAGAAACAAGTATTTATTAAGCATCTCATATATAACAGGTTCTAAGTTAAACTCTTTACAAAGATATCTCATTTGAGCTTCACAACAACCCTGGAATGTAGATACTATTATTATGACCTTTTTATAGTTAAAAGACTAAAGCAGGCAGAAGTTAAGTTACTTGTCCAGAGTTACACTACTAATAAGTGACTGAGGACAGATTTGAACTCAAATCTTCCTGACTCTAGGCCTAGCATTCTATCCACTGTGTCACTTAGCTACCCCAATGGTGAGGGAGTGGGGTAGAGGGAGAGAAATCAGATTGCCTAAGGAGGCTCATTGGTCCATGTGGTAAACAAGACATATCACAGCTTCTGTGATGATGATCAGTGGAATTAGGCTAGTAAATGATGACTTCTCTTCTAGCCTGGGTGAAATAGGGATACTGAATCTCAAAAAAAAAAATACCTATTTAAAAGGCAGTGATAAAAAAAAATCAGTGAGGTATTAATTTTAAAAGGTCTTCCCTTTCCCCCACTCAGTTTTGGCTATAATTTTATTGAATTGTTCCTTGCTTGCAGTTTCACTCAATTCATTATCACAGAACCTGAAGTACTAATTTAGTACTTCCTTAGTAACTTTAGTAACCCTTTTGGACTTCTGCGCACTATGATATTTGTGAGAAATGCCCACTAACCTGGTGTCAAGGAGAACTTAAATAAAAGACCTCTTCAGAGGCATATTAATTTTGTGATCTCAGGCAAATAACTTAATCTCTCTCAAGACACAGTCTCTTCATCTGTCAAATGTGGATAATAATAATACCTACTTCATAGGACTGTAGTAATGAAATAATAAGCATATATAAAGTGCTCTGCAAACCTTCAAGGGCTATGTGAATGTTAACTATTATTATTAATGGAAGGTTGTTATGTGTCAACTTTCACTAGAAAAAATAAAGAAATATTACTTAAAATAATAGCAAAATATATTTTTGCTAAAAGGTTAGTAGACCCAGAGCCGGAATAAGACATGTGTATGTACTAATTAGGATCTAAAAATTGTAATTCAGCATTTCCAAATGGTGACCCATAGTTATTAATGTCCACCAAAGTCTTTGAGCATTCACAGTCACACCTAAAGCTTAAATTGTCACAAAATAAATACCCATAATTTTTGAAGAGTGGAATTTTTTGGCATTAGAAATATGTGTGTTTATGAAAAAGAATATTAAAAAGTCTTCCTTTTTTCATCCCCCTCTTTGTTGCATCTGTTTTTCCTGCCCTTAATCATGCTCTGGTACCAAACTGCTCACCTTTGCTGTTGGACTAGGGCATCATTAGTATATTATTCACAGCTGTTCACTGGGGATGAAAACTGTGGACAAGAACAATTCCTAACAGGTGTAATAGGAGAATACACAGTCTAAGGGGTTCCAGGGAATGTGCCTCTATTTCCTATGTCACCCCAACTGTTCACTGGTACCTGTAAATCATTTAATGAGGGACAAAACATTTTATTCTGCAATTAGAGAAATGGTTAAAAGTACAGGTACCTACAGGAATCATAAATACATTCACATTAAAGTGTAAATGACTGATGTTAGATCATTTTCTAAGAGGTTGGGCTAGAAATGTTGAAAGAGAGTATAAGGACTCTAAGCTACTAAAGTGGAGTCATGTCAGATAAGAGAAAGAAGGTGCAAAAAATCTGAGGTCAGCCATACCAATAGTTTTGTTTCAGAACATCCCTAATTATATGGTCAGCAATCCTTTACAAATGGCAAATGCATGTCATTATTACTTCTATTATATTGACCACAATTGTCTGAGTTTGCAGTGCCACTTTCTTTTTTTACCCAGAAAACCATCTGATACTTTTTGTTAATTAGCCAACTTCAATGACATTTAAGGGTTTATTGAATGCTGGGAAATGTAATAACTTCTATTATAAAAGAGGAAGAAAATAGAATTCTAGTTATTTTTTTAAAATTTGTTTTGTTTTGTTTTTCCTTTTCAAGATGTTCATTTATTTTATTTTTTTAATTAATTAATATATTTTTAGTTTTCAACATTCCACAAGATCTTGAGTTCCAGATTTTCTCCCCATCTTCCCCAACCCCAAGACAGCATGCATTCTGGATACCCCTTCCCCTGATCTTCCCTCCCTTCTATCACCCCCTCTTCTCTTATCTTGTATTTGAAAGTCAAATTTTCTATTCAGCTCTGGTATTTTCATCAAGAATGCTAGAAAGTCCTCTATTTCACTGAATGTCTATTTTTTCCCCCTGAAGGATTATACTCAGTTTTGCTGGGTAGGTGATTGTTGGTTTTAATCCTAGTTCCTGTGATCCCCAGAATATCATATTCCAAGCCCTCCAGTCCCTTAATGTAGAACCTGCTAAATCTTATGCTATCCTGATTGTATTTCCACAATACTTGAATTGTTCTTTTTGGGGGCTTGCAATATTTTCTCCTTGACCTGGGAACTCTAGACTTTGGCTATAATATTCCTAGGAGTTTTCCTTTGGGGTTCTCTTTTAGGAGATGATCGGTAGATTCTTTCCATTTCTACTTTACCCTCTGGTTCTAGAATACCAGGGCAGTTTTCCTTGATAATTTCTTGAAAGATGAGGTCTAGACTCTTTTTTTTGATCATGGCTTTCAGATACTGCAATAATTTTAGTTCACATTGTCTTATATTTTTTCATTCTTTTGGTTTTGTTTTATAATGTCTTGATTTCTCATAAAGTCATTAATATCCATTTGCTCCATTTTAATTTTTAAGGACTTATTTTCTTCAATGAGCTTTTGGACTTCCTTTTCCATTTGATCAATTCTGTTTTTTCAGGCATTCTTCTTCTCATTGGCTTTTTGGACCTCTTTTGCCATTTGGGGTTAGTTATTTTCTTCAGTATTTTGGGGGTCTCCTTTAGCAAGTTATTGACTTGTTTTTCATGATTTTCTTGCATTACTCTCATTTCTCTTCCCAGTTTTTCCTCTCTTTCTCTTACTTGCTTCTCAAAATCCTTTTTCAGCTCTTCTATGGACTAGGATGAATTCATATTTTTCTTGGAGTCTTTGGATGTAGAAGCTTTGACTTTGTTGTCTTCTTCTGGTTGTATATTTTCATCTTCTTTGTCACCAAAGTAAGATTCTATGGTCTGACTCTTTTTGCACTATTTGCTCATGTTCCCAGCCAATTACTTGAGTTTTAAACTCTTTGTTAAGGTAGGGGTCTGCTTCCAGTGTGGAGAATGTACTGTGCCAAGCTTTGGGGGTTTTGTGCAGCTGTTTTCAGAGATACTTCTATGGACCTATACATTTTCAGTTCTTCCAAGGTGGTATGATCAAAGGTAAGGTGTCTACTCCTTTCCTGGCCTGTGCTCTGGTCTATGAGTGACCACAAGCACTCTTTTCTGCCTTGGAATTTTCAGAAGGATTACCTCTGCACTGCCACCACAAGCTCCACCATGCCAGCACTCCTCCTCTCCTCAGGACCACCACCCAGAACTGTGACCCAGAGCCAAGCACAGGCAAAGCAAGAGAATCCTGCCTCAGTGCCAGCAAAGAGATCCCTGCAATCCCCCTCTGATCAGCCACTCAATTACCCCTCTGTCTGTGGGCTGAGAGCTCTGGAAGCAACCACTGTCCCAGTGCTGTGCCAGGACTGGGGCATGACCAAGCTCCTCTCTCACCAAGGTCCAACAGATTTTTTTCTACTGACCTTCTAAGTTGTCTTTGGCATTTGTGGGTTGAGAAGTCTGGAAACCACCACAGATCCCCTTGATTCAATCCCCTGAGGCCTGCTCCAGGTTTGCTGAGGGCCTGTCTTTGCCTCCACATCCCATGCTGAACTGGACTCCTCTCCCAGCCTGTCACAAGAGACCTTTCCCATCAACCATCCAGGTTGTCTTGGTCTGGAAATTTGTATCACTCTGTCTTTTTGTGGGTTCTGCTGCTCTAGAATTTGTTTAGAGTCATTTTACAGGTATTTGGAAAGATTTGGGGGAGAGCTCAAGCAAGTAACTGCTTTTACTCTCCACCATCTTGGCTCCACCCCTCTAGAATCCTAGTTTTTAAAAATTGTACAAAGTATTTGGGAAAAGAGGGCAAATGCCCACTAAAATACCTATATGCAAAAATAAAAAATCATTCAAACACACAAAACTTAACTGTAAACACACAAAGATATTGTGTTTCATGGGACTATCTGTAGGAAAAATATTCCAGTTGATTATGATTGTCTTTAGTGTCTCACATCCTCAGTTTCAGCACTCCCTGTCCCTGTCTCTATTTTCTACCTTCCTTGAATAGTTTCAATGCCTGCCTGTCATATTATATCTGAAATATCATAGAGAATGGGAGAGATTTGACATTACTAGAAAAGGGTATATTTGCCAGTTTTCCAGGAAAAAAAAAAGAAAAGGTTGTGGAGATAATAGGATCTGTTGTGGTTGTGATTATGGTTTGTCCTTTGTTCTCAGAAAGGACCATGACATCAGGAAGATGATGCCATAACTTGCAAATGAATTAGATTTAGGTGCAGCAGGGCTGTGTAAAGTCACCAGTCTCACTTTGTCCTCCAGAGCCACCTGGGTCCAGTGGCCAGATATAGATCAGGACAACTGGAAATAGCTCACAATGCAGTGAGACCTTGGCCTTTTTAAGCTAAGGTCTTTCTAAGTTCTCATTTTGACTGAGGCAATACCCATTCAGTGTTGGTGCAGCTAGATGTTGCAATGAATATAGCACCAGAACGGGGGTCAGGAGAACCTAAGTTCAAATCCACCTTCAGACTCTTACTAGCTGTGTGACCCTGGGGAAGTCACTTAACTCTGACTGCCTCCAAAAAGAAAACAAAATATAGGATCTGTAAAATATAGGTCAGTGACCTTGATTTAATGAAAGGGAAAATTCCAGAACAGATCCTTAAAGTGATAATTAATAAACTAGAAAAGGAAGCAATGATTACAAAGAGCCAACTTGGTTTCATCAAGGAGAGATAGTACTATTTAAACTCATTTCCTTTTTTGACAGGATTACTTTAATAGTAGATCAAGGGAATTCTATAGGTAGAGTTGACATTGGCTTTATCAAAGGACTTGATGAAGTATCTCCCAGTATTCTTGTGGAACAGATGCATAGAAATTCACCAGCCGATAGTACCTGCACATAGTAGGCACTTGATAAATGTTTATTCATTGATTGAATAATGCAATTAGATGGATTCAGAACTGGATGAATTGATGAACTTAAAAAGTAGTCATTAATAATTCAATGTCAACTTGCCAAGAAGTGTCTATTGTAGTGACCCATGCTATTGAATAGTTTTATCAATAACTTAGATAAAGATATATTTATCAAATTTATAGATCATACAAATCTGGGTAGGCATAGATTAAATATTGGATACAAATTCTGTTAAGATGTAGTTCAGGAAAGATAAATGTAAAGTCTTACACTTACACTTGGTAGGTTCAACCTACCAAGAATAAGGTGGGGAGACATGGTTAGATGGAAGTTTATCTGAAAAAGATCTGGGAATTTCAGTGGACTTCAAGTTTAATGTTATTCAGCAGTGTGGTGAAAAAGAGAAAAAAAACTAATGCATTCTTTGACTGCTTTAAGAAAGACATAGTTTCCATCAATAAGGAGGAAGTAGTCCCACTTTAAAACATCTGGAGTATTATGTTCAACTTAAGAAGGTCAGTGGTAAGCTAGGACCTATCCAGAAGAGAGTGGCTAAGATGGTCATAGGATCAAAGATTTAAAACTGGAAGTGATCAGAGAGACCATTGAATCTAATCCTCTCACTTTACAGTTGTGGAAATAGGCATGAAGTGGTTAAGAGAATTAAAAGCTATGTGACAGTGGTTGAAGTGCTAGACTTGTAGTAAGAAATACATGAATTTCAATTCTGTCTCAAACCCTTGTTAGCTGTATGATCCCAGGAAAGTCACAATTTCTCTCAGCCCCAGATTCCTCATCTGTAAAGTAGAAATGATAACATTACCTATTTCACAGGTTTATAATTAAAATAATAGGGGCCATCTCCAGTTGTCCTAATGGCTCAGATGGCTCAGGAGGAGAAAGTGAGGCTGGTAACCTTGCACAGCCATGCCTCATTTAAATCCAGTTCACTTGCAAGTCATGTCATCATCTCCCTAATGTCATGGTCCTCCTTGAGAATGAAGGACAAACAACAACCTGTGAGTAGTCTGAGCTGCCCCACTGGGGACCCAACTGCCCAGTTCAAGTTGGGTAACCCTTCTCCTCTCCTCTCTTCTCTTCTCCTTCTTTCCCCCTTCCCCTTTCCCTCCTTCCTTCCCTTCTGTCCATATGGGGTATCATGCCCTTATCTGCAGATGCTCTGCCCAAAGGAATGTAAATTTTGATGAAACTTAGCAAGATATCTTGAGGTTTGCTGGCTAGATTTCTTTCTTAAAGACCATGCTTTAAACCCAATTCTCTCTGGCTCTCATTGATTGGCCAACAATAGGTACCAACCAAAGCATCACTTTGGTCATCGTTTGGGCCCTGATGGCTCAAAGTGAATGTAAATAGTAATGGTTTCTATTTTGGCCAGAAACCCTGAGGTCTTACCCTCCCAAGTTGATTTTTTTTTATTAGATAAAAGGACCATTCCTTGGTTAATTTCTTAACCAGCCTTAATCACTGAATGGGCTTTGCCTCAGTCAATGTGAGAACTGGGAAAGAACTTAGCTTAAAAAGGCCAAGATCTCCCAATGTGTCCAGGGCCATCTCCAGTCCTCCTGATGGCTCCAGAGAAGAAAGTGAGGCTAGTGCCCTTGCACAGCGCTCCCTCACTTAAGTCCAATTCACTTGTAAGTCATGGCATCACCTTCCTGACTTCATGATCCCCTTCAAGAACAGAGGACAAACAACAACAACAATAATTAAAATAATAATATAGCATTTGTATAGTTCTTCAAGGTTTGCAAAACACTTAATAACTATGTAGTCATTGGCTTGATCATATATATATACATATATATATGAGATGATTATATGTTAAGTGCTTTGCAAACCTTGAAGAGCTATATAAATATATATTGTTGCAAACCTTCAAGGGTATCATCATTATTATTAATATTATTATTATTTTAACCAGGGTCACAAAGCTTATTTTTTTAGGTATGATTTGAACTCGAGTCTTCTATATCAAAGTCTAGTCCTTTATTCACTATGCCAGACTACCTCTCTGCCCACTGGTAATGGGCTGTGAGTTTAAGTTATTTGAAGATTTGTTGAAAGAACAGGGGATATTTTGCTTGAAAAAGAGAAGACTCAGGGACCATGAAATTTGTCCTCAGGTGTTTGAAGCAGCATCATGTAGAAGAAAATAAAATTTGTTTTCATTGGCCCCAGAGGGCAGAACCAGGTGTAATGGGTAGAAATTACAAAGAGACAAATTTAAGTTTTTATGTTAGGAAAAACTTTGTAGTAATTAGAGCTATTCAAAAGTGGGATGGGCTGCCTCAGGAGGTAGCATATTCCACCTCCCTGGAGGGCTTTAGGAAGAAGATAGATGATCACTTGTCAGGTATATTATAATGAGGTTTCCTTTTCAAGTATAGGTAGGACTTGATAGTTAATGATATATTTTTTCTAACTCTAAATTTCTTTGACTTATTCTTCTTGACTCTGTGTTATCCCATTACTTAAGGATAATTCCATAATGTAGGCTCCTCAAAAGTAGGAAATTTGATGTGTGTGTGTGTGTGTGTGTGTGTGTATGCATGTGTGTGTGTTCCTAGCACCCAGCATAATGCCTGGCACATGATAGGTTTTAAATAAATACTTATTTATTATTTCTTAAAACGGCCACTAGATAATCTAATCAGCTATTCTATCTTTAAACAAATTTGTCCCCCATTGGGAGCTAGGGCTCACCCACTTGCATCATTGAGACATTGTTTGATAATCTCTTCTCTCTGCTCTCATGCAGCCTAATAGTTCTATGGTGCTACAGTAATTACAAACATATTGATAAACTTCCAAAACTACCTGTATGGTAATCATGTCTTGCCATTTAACTTTTAGTATAGGTTGTTGATAGCATAGATGAAACTGGTTCAAAAGCCAAATGTAGTATAGGTGGCCAACCCAAATCTCATAGGTATATGTCTTATGTGTGTCTATCTCTGTTCTATACATTTCTAGATTGGTCTTGTTCTGCCTTAAGCCATTAAGGCTGCTTCATCAGATTTAAACTGCCCATGAGTGCTCACAAGCCATTGACAAGTTAGATTTATAGCAAAAATAGGACTGAGATAAAGATATGGATGAAGCAGATATTAGACCTGGGCAGAGGTAAAGTGTCAGACAAAGCAAAAGTTAGGGCTAGAACAGCAGAGAAAGCAGAGATTGGTTTCATATGGATAGTTTATTCCCAAGGAAACTGGTTGTTTTGGATGAGAAGAGGAGGAAGTGAAACCCTTTTAACTGGAGTCAGGTCCAACTGTTTTGCTCTATCCTAAAAACAAACCCTTCTCTGACTGTAAAGTCTAGTACTTGTTAGAGCAAGTTCTGTTTCCCACTAAGAAACTGTGTTGTTATCCACCCAGGATCCTTTGGTGTTTGTGTCTAGAATAAGCTTCATATTGTCTGTTAAGGTCTCAATACCCTCTAGAGGATTTCAGCTTCTACATCAGGAGTCTTCAACTTCCTCCAACTTCCTATGTATTGGGGCTTTCCTTCTCTGAGCTTCTGCACCTTCTGAGGCCAGGATTAAGGGTTCTCTGGCTTAAGTCTTGACAAGTCTCCTATTTGATGTCACATTGATGCCATGCTCTGTTAACTTCCTGAAGGACTCACTGCCCCTCTTGATTTATTTTTCTACTTCACTGGAGAATGCTCTGCCTTAGTAGCAAAATTCACTGACAGCTTTTAACTCTGTCTTGATAATGAAAACCTTGAGCTACATGTGAGGTTTCCCTGGTTGGTATCCTATATGCCCTTCCAACTTTTTAAAGCTTTTCTTCAATTATGTAGCATAATGGTCTGTAATCTTCTGCATATGTTCTTGAAAGTGCACTGAGCACTTCATGATCAAGATCCAGATGACTCTCTTAGAGCTTGTGATGATGATTGAACTGAAAGGATTGAAATTTCCTCAAAGGTCCTAAGGAATAATCTAATAGTGGCTCCTATGCTTCTTGCCTTATCTTCAAAAGTCCCATTTGATTAAGTTTGATTAAGTTTTACTTTACACATTTTGGTGAAGGGAAAGAATATAATATACTCAGATACAACCACTCACCCCATTCAAAACCAGCCTAAAGACATTCATAAAGTTCATTCATCACCTAATCCTCCTTAGACATTGCCAGAATTCCCCATCTACTAATGAGATTCAAATGTCGTTGGAAATTCTATGAATTAATTCTGTTAATTCATTTACTCATTCATCAGCTTTTGGATAGATACTATATGGAAGGTGTTGTCCGAGGAACAGTGTGAGATGTAAAGATGCATGAATAATCAACAATTCTTGGTAACAAACATCTTGTAATCAAGTAGGGGATGACAAATATACAAATACCTAAAATACAAGTCAGAATGTAGTTAGTGCCATAATATAGAAATCAATTCAATAAATATTTACCAGATGCCTACTATGTCTAAGGTACCATGTGTTTTGCATGTAGTACTCTAGAGATTGAAAGGAGGGATAATCCTAATTGGTTAGGGGAATCCTGGTAAATTTCATGGAATAAAAATCATTTACTTTCACCCTTGAAGAATTGGTATGATTTTATCTGGTAGCAATAGCTGTATGGATTCTAAGAGGAAAGTGTGAATAACAGCAAAGCCAGAAAAGGGTAATGTATGTTTGGGGAACAATTTGACTAGAATCTAAGACACGTGTAGGCAAGCGTGCAGACCAATACTATAACATGATTTTGGGGTCAGAGAACAGATAGTCCTGAATGCTAGATCTCCGAGTCATTTGATGACTTACAGAGATATGCAAACACCAGTCATACGTGTTACACTACATTATAGCCAAGAACCACACTGTGATTACAGAATAGCATATTATTCAGTAACCAAGACCAGAAGGACAAATAAGAAAGTGAGGTAGATTATTTCATCTGTATCCCTAGAATTTTAGACTTGTGGTTCAGTTTGGGG
This sequence comes from Vombatus ursinus, assembly GCF_900497805.2. Taxonomy (NCBI): domain Eukaryota; kingdom Metazoa; phylum Chordata; class Mammalia; order Diprotodontia; family Vombatidae; genus Vombatus; species Vombatus ursinus. Next base: position 32,365,511 of record NW_020954608.1, on the reverse strand, counting down.
GCAGCTTGAAAATAAAACTCAAGATCATTTTCCCCCCGATCCTCCATTCAGAAATAAATTCTCTAACTCCTACAGAGCTTTGCTGGAATTATTCATACATGCTCTGTATTTCAGCTATTTGCCTGCATCATATCTCCCCTATGAGGTCATATATACATATATGTGTGTATGTATATGTATATATGTATGTGTATATGTGTATATATGGCAGTAGAAATTTTGTATAATCCATTTTTCTGTATACATATGTGTGTATCCATTGGTGCTCAGTAAATATTTTTAAGTGAGTGAATGAATGTTCTAACCTATATAGATCCCTAGTTTATTGTTCCCCCCACCTTAGAAACATAAGGAAAACTAATTAAGAAGGAGTGGTGTATAGACCATCAGGAAGAAGAAATTACAAAAGGAAAAGCCTAGGGAAGATGAGGTGATTAAAATGCCTGATGATACTGGCAACCTCTTTTCCCAAAATTATCATCCTAGAAGGTCTAAATGCTTAATTTATTTTCCCTAAGCCTTTTCTAGATTGTACAGACCAGAAGGAAATAATATGTTCCTTCACTCCCACCCCCAATTCTATAAGCCACGAAAGTGATGGAAAGAATTAAATGTGTCCTATTTCTTCTAATCAGGAGTCACCCATGACAGAGATGCTTTGGTTGTGTCTCTGCTGATAATAGATTATGGATATGAGAATAAGAACAAGAAATGCAAAAGAATATGATGATAGAGACTTCAACTCTTAAAAATGAATAATGTTGAATTCACTTATAAGTTTCAAACTTTGATTGCAAAACAGTTTCTATTTTTGTTTTCCATTTCATTCATTGGTGTTGCCTTCAGCCATTTTTTTTAATTGGGTGAAAGTCACACTTTCTGTCTGAGAAGCACTTAGCTTGGTAGCTTGAATAACATTCAGGTTAATGGTTGCCTACTCTGCTGTAATTTAAATAAGCAACTCTTTTGAAGTGTTTCTTTCCGTGGTTTTCATTGATAATGTGATCTAGAAGAGACGTGTATATTTGTATTACAGATATCACTGGGAATTTATGTAGCCATTTATACATTGCCATTCTCTATTATAATTTTGTCATTTGGTGTGATACAGAAGTGAGATTTGTACAGAAGATAAAATCTGAACCACTGCAAACAACAAAAAGAGGTTTGGTTAGTTCAGATGGTAGTAAGGCCCTGTCTACAGAAGATACAGGACTCTGATTTTATTCTTCTATTAGTGGTTGTTTATAGTGTAAGCAAACAGCATGGATTCATATATTAACCATACTCTTAAGGTGTTCACTTCGATATTGCCATATTTTGTATGTAACATGTAAGGTTAAATAATAGGACTTTCCAGCCATGTTTTTTCTATAACATTTGCCATAAAGATAAAAAAAAAGGCATCAGCATGCAATTTTCTTCTTGTAAACTCAGAGGCCATGCCCCAATGACACTTCTAGACTATTGACTAATAATCTTCACTTCTCATCATCTAAAGTTAATCCTTATCCATTTATACTATCTTTTTAAAAGATGACTTTAAAAACTGACTCATATTCTTCCTCTCACCAACTTTTGCTATTATTCCCAACTTCAATTTCCTGACAGCAAGAGATGAAGTTAGAGGGAACAGATAGAGAGTCAATGTAGGCAAAAGTTCCTAAAAAGTACAGTTTTTCAAATGATCATTGACTGCTTCCAGAGGTTGTGATTTCCCACTCATTGATTGTTTTCAACAGAGTCTAGATGACCACTTCTTGGAGAGGTCCTTTTTCACTCTTCATTCTACAATTTTGTCACCTGGGTTATAATACTGGTTTTAATAGTGGCAAAAGCCATTAGTGCTTGGGAAAGTCATTTCTACTTTCTGGGCTTCACTTCTTTTGATGTGGAATGTGGGGATTATATGATTTCTTAAGTACCATTCTTATGCTACAATTCTATTATTATATATAAATTTCTGAATTGGCAAAAATGCACACTATTCCCATGTATACTTTTTTTTTTCTCTGAGAACTTTCAGGAATAAAAGGTTCCCATTAGTGGTTGAAGCAGTAGAGGCTTAGTTAGGCAGTGAACCAGAAATCCACTGGGGTCTTCCTGAACAGGTTCAAATCTCACTGACTACAAGGAGAATAAATGTTCTATTATGTTCTGATCTCCTTGAGGGTACAAACTGTCTCTTATTTATCTTTATAGCTCATTCAGTACCTAAGAGTCCAATCACTTAAACAATACCAGACACTTCCATGACTTATGTGATATAATTAAATAGGAATAGTACTTCACAATTTACTCTCTAAACTTGCCCACCAGAGATATAAAACAGTATAAAATTATTTTATTTTCATTCTGTATGTTTTGTATATTTGTTTGAATATATACATATATGCATATATATGCAAATATCCATACATATATATGAATATGGGTGTGTGTGTGAGAGAGAGAGAGAGAGAAAGAGGAAGAAGGGGGGAGAGAGACAAAGAGAGAGAGAGACAGAGAAACAGAGAGAGACAGACAAAGATCTACCAGTAGAAAGTTAAGTTCCTTTAGGGTAGTGACTATTTTATTTTGGTCTTTTCATCCCTAGTAACTAGTATAAGACCTGACACCTAGTTGGCACTTAATGATCATTGATTGATGAGTGAAAAAAGGAAATCCAAAGTAGCAGTACAATGTGATAGAAAATATGGAAAATTATTTGCACAGGGAAGTCTCAGGATTCTCAAATTATAAGTATTGGTATAAATAGATGAAAAATTGTAGAAAATTAGTCAGTTAGTAAACATTTATTAAGCGCCTCACATGTTCCGGGCAATGGGTTAATCATTGGTGATGCAAATAGGAAAAAGAAAGACAGTTCCTGCCTTAAAGGAGCTTACACTGTAATAGGGGAAGACAACATACAAAAGAGAAGGAGATGGGGATGTTAGGAAAAGGTTTCCAATACAGGGTCATGATGGAGAAGTCCAAAGGAGTGCAGCTGATGCATCAAGCAGGCAGTAACTTGATAAGTATCCTATAATTAATCAGACAAAAATCCTCTGTTTACAGTTGACCAGCATGTTTTATCCTGTTTTTTTTTTGAGGTAATCTAGATTTAAGGAACTTTAAGGTAGCACTGGAATAGGTTATCAAGATCCTATTGCCCTTCGAAATGAAACTTTGTGACCTGTCATAATAGTTGTGGTTGGAGCAAGATCTGCCACATAGACTAAGCTAGTTTTTGGATTTTTTTTCCCTTAAAAAGGATTGAAATTGTCCTCCACATTTAATTGGTCAGGGGACTAAGCACGTTATCATTGATGTAGCTTTCTGGTGGATGCCTAAGCAACCAAGGAAGACCACAAAAATACAGGAGTTGTTTTTCTTCAAGCTAGACCCATGGACCAGCATAGCCAGCACTGAAGCTTACAAAGTTATACTCAACTGAATCATGCTGTTACCTTTGCTGAGTATCCTTACCATGCTTTAGTTAAGTAAGCTTTCTTTTGCTAACTTTTAGGTGGTCTATGAGTATTTCATTTCATTCAGATTCTAAACCTGAATTGGGACTAGCCTAAAAAAAATGAGGATTGTTTTCTTGAAGCAGTTTCTCACATTGTTTATTATATTTAGGTGAGTCTAACTCTGATGCCTTGATCATTTCTCAATCATCAATGACATTGAGTAGAATAGTGGGCTGATGGGGATACCTAGCTCAATGTGTTATTTCATCTAGCAGTGATTCACACTGCATTGCAATACAAAGATTGGTCTCAATTGAGGAAATGCTTTGTTTCATCTAGCAGTAGCTTCAAAACAAAATTACTATTTATTCTGATTCTGGAGTCCTTGAAGAAGCTTTGATTTAGTCTTTCATGAATGAGTTCCTTAATTTTTTTTTAAAATGAATGTATCTAAGTATAATTCTTACAATTTTACATCATTGAAAATGTAGCAATTCGATTCCAAATCAGAGCACCAGACAGTACTATAGCTGGAACTGCCAGTTGAAATGAAATGCTAATGGCAAGAGAATGAGCCCTGAACAGTCATTCATAGGAATAGAAGAAATTTCCTACGGTCTTTGCTCTGTTTCCATCATGGTTAAACATCACAAATTAGCAGAACCCATTCCAATTTCAGTATTTTGTGTTCTTCAGGATGCTGGGAAAAAAAAATTAGAGAAATCAAAAACTCTGTAAGAGCTTCATCAGGACTAATAAGAGACAATTCAATTGATGGAAGTGTGTTTTAGATAATATCTCTTATCTTGAGGCAACATATTTTATTACCTTAAACTTCATCACTGTGCAGAAAAAGGGAAAAAGAGAAACATGTTTCCTTGTACAAATGCACACATTTGAAATGATAACAGAATTGACTTACTCCTGAATTTTTTAGTCTTAGAGTATACATCATTATAGATTTTGTGGGGGAAAAAAATAAGTAAACTCAGTGATTGGTGAAAGTAATTGTGGTGATGCTCATTTTTGTTCTATGAAGCGTTGCCTTGAAACTTCTTTGGAAAGTAGCATTAGAGCAGTAATATCTAACATTTATATAGCACTTTATGTGAATACTCAAAGTAGCTATGACATTGCTAGTATGGAGAATTTCTAGTATGGGAATTCCTTCTGTGGATGTAGAATGTACCCATCTATCACTTAATTGATAATTTCCATATAAATACTTAGATACATAGAGGTCAGGTAACTTGCCTATGGTCACACAACTAGAAAGTATCAGAAAAGATCTGAATCCAGGTCATCTTGACTACAAGACCACCACTATCCTCTAGACTGGGCATGTTTCTTCTAACAATCATCTTCACATTTCAATGAATGTTTCATTTGTTAGAATCTTTATGACAACCATGTGGGATAGCTTGGGCAGATTTTGTCTCCATTATACAGGAAAGGAAATTGACGCTTAGCAACAAATCACAAGCCATACAAATATGACATGTCCAAATTTATGCACATAGATGGGTTGAAATTTACATCCTGGTTTTCTGATTCAAAATTTTATGTTTTTCCCCTATGCAAGAGTAGGGAACATGCTATGGTAGTCTTCATATTTCCATCTTTTAATAAAATGAAATCTGAATTTTTTTAATTTTATTTCTACTTTAATGTGAATGCCCTCAATCATCACATATGTGAGTCAGGATATCCAAAGTAGTTAATGCTGTTGATGTTGTTGCTGTTGATGATGATGATGATTATGATGGTGACGAACTTAACAATTATCAGCCAACACAAGCATTTCAATATACAAAGAATATAAAGAAAAGATTGCACATAGACCCATAGACAATGCTATGCAAAATGTGTTCATTTTTAAAGTTTATATTAAGTTTAATGATGTAGAAATAAAACTATTCTATTTGTATATGTCCCATTCTGAACTTGTTTGTTTTATTCTATACATTTTAAGATATTTTCTCATGTTCTTTTCTCTTATTTTGGCTTCTCCATTTATTATCCACTAATAGAATACTCCCATGTGGATGCCCTCATTTTGAATGTTAAGTGTAATAAATATGATCTCTTTCTTTCTCAATCTGTCTTTTTGTTTCTCTCTGTCTCTATCTTTCTGTCTCTCTTCGTCTCTCTGTTTCTGTGTATGTGTATGTGTATGTGTGTGGCCCCCTTTTTTTGTCCCTTATACAATTCTTTATTATGACCCACCCAGCCTCTTTTCAAGCCTTAAATTATATCGTTGTCTGACACACCTGATTTTTTTGACAGAGCCCTTAATTTGTCTTGCAAAATCAATTAACAAATATTTATTGAGCAAGTACTATGTATCCTACTATATGCTATTACAGTTGCAAATAACTACAATTTTTCCCTAAGAATCCTGAATGTTGAAGTTCTGAATATAAACTTGAAAGTACTTACTTCAGGGGCAGCTAGGTGGTGCAGTAGATAGAGCACTGGTCTTGGAGTCAGGAGGACCTGAGTTCAAATCTGGCTTCAGACACATAATACTTAACTAGCTGTATGACTCTGGGGAAGTTACTTAACCCCAATTGCCCTCCCCCCAAAAAAAGGTGCCACTATTTTTTCAGATATCTTTTAATTTTAACTACTTTTTAAAACATATATATTTTATTAGAGACTAGGACTGTTGGAGACTTTTTTTATGTTTAATTACAGTTTTTCTTAGCATTTACTTAAAATTGTATTTATTCTCAATAATGAAAGAAAGCTTATTTAGATATTTATTTTTTAAATGAACCGTCATTTGGCGGTCAGAGATTTTACCTTTTTTTTTTTAAGTAGCTATATCTTTACTCCATGCTGTTTATGGTCAGAAGCCCATCTTGATCGTCAAATGAACTCACTAATGTGGGAGGTAAAAATCCTAAGCATTTCAGGAGAAAAAACAACAAGGTCCATTAGAGAAGGACCACTTCCTTTCTGTTTTCACTATAGCACTTATCAAAAAGTCATTCACATAGCAAAGTCTTATGGAATTGTCCATTACCGAAAGGTAGCATGGCTCAGTGGGCTGAAATAACAGGCTTCAAGATCAGGCACCTAGAGTTCTGATATTGTGAATTTTTTTTAACTACTTCGGGGTTTTTGAGATGGTACTTAGCTACCACTAGAATTTATTGGTTCCTTCTGAATTATTTGACAAGTTTGTATTATGGAGAATCTGAAAGCCTGAACTTAGAACTTAGTCTTGACTCTAACACTTAATAGCTGCATGATCAATTAAGTCATCTTGAGTAAGAAACTTTAGAAGATTTTAAAGTTTCTGAGTTTCATTTCATTGTCTTTAAAATAGAGACAATGGGGGCCACGAGGTGGCACATTGGCTAGAGCGCTAGCCATGGATTCAAGAGGACCTGAGTTCAAATCTGGCCTCTGACACATAACACTTACTAGCTGTGTGACCCTGGGCAAGTCACTTAACCCCATTGCCTAACCAAAAAATAAAATAGAGATAATGGTATGTGTTATCTCATAGGGTCATTGTGAGGAAAGCTTTTTGTAAACTGTAAATCATTATGGTCATGTAAGCTTTTGAAAAAATTAATAATACTGTCAATCAATCAATTAATTAACAAAGACTTATTAAATGCCACTTCTACACCAGGTATTGTCTAGGTGCTGGGAAGACAAAGACATAAATTAAACAATCTTTGACCCCAAGGAGGTTACATTCTGTAAGGGAAACTGATAATTTTATTTTTTAGTATTGAAAGTCAAGAGACAAGAATTGTAATTTCATTTGTAAAGAGCACTGCCAGATGGAGAAACTCCCCCTACCAGTGGGTACCTTTTTTAATCACTTATATTTTTAGAGAGTTCACTTAAACATTCAGAGTTTAAGTGACTTCCTCCAGGGCACACAGTCAGAGGTGAAACATGAACCCAAGTCTTCCCAGATTTGAGGACATCTCACTATCCATCAAGCAATACTGACTCTCTTCTATGTTATTCAAATATTAGTGTAAATCACTGTCCTTTTATATGAAGGATTTTAGTACTGAAAGAGATAGAAAAAGCACTTTTATGCAGGTTTTTTTTAACTTAAATCAGCTAGTAAGGATGTAAGATATTTCTTCTTTCATAGAAAAACAACTTGATGCCTGGAAGGATTATAAATAACAACAAACTTTGACTTAGTGAAAACTACTGAAATCCATGTGGAAAGAAACGTAGTTTTCAGATGAGATGTTAGCAATTGTGGCATTAATATAAATGCTTAAATCACATTGTAAAGGATGTAGGATGATGCCTCTTTTATGTGTACAAGCTGATAGTTTAAAGGGGCAGAGAAATGCAGTGAATAGAACACTGGGCCTAGAACCATGAAGACCTGAGTTCAAATCTGGTCTCAGACACTTACAAGGTGTGTGCCTGGGCAAGTCATTTAACTTTTTTGCCTCAGTTTTCTCAATTTCAAAAAGGGAATAATGCAGAACCTATCTCACAGGGTTGTTGTGAAGGTCAAAAGGCAGTATTTGTAAAGCTCTTAGCACAGTGCTTAACACATAGTAAGTGCTATATAAATGCTTATTCCCTTTCCTTCTCCCTTTATTAAAACTTATAAAATATAAGTATAAAACCATTTTCAAAGGCACAGACTGTAGAAGAACACCATTATGAGAAATTAATGGATAGCACCACAGGGTATTGTCCCATAACTTATTTGCATGTAACTGTTTTAAGATTTCAGGGTAAAGGGACAACTAAGTGGCGCAGTAGATACAGCACTGGCCCTGAAGTCAGGAAGACCTGAGTTCAAATCTGGCCTCAGACCAAACTCTTGACACTTACCAGCTGTGTGACCCTGGGCAATTCACTTAACCCCAATTGCCTTAAAAAAAAAAAAAGATTTCAGGGTAAAACACACACATTTTTTAAAAAATCATATAGCTATTTGCTCAATATAGACAATTAAATAGACATTTGTAAATGGAAAAATAGTTGAAGACTAAGTACAACTTGTGTTAAAGATTAGCAAAAGAAGGGGAAAAAAGGCTCAGGAGGGCAGCAGGGGAGAAGGGAGTAGGTGGTTCTCAAAGGTAAAATATAAAGATGTCTGAACATCTACTTAATGTCTTAATATCAAAGGAACAAGTTGGTTTTTTTAATTGCATTATGCAATAATCTTAGAAACAATATAATTTTATTTTAAATGAAGACATTTAAAAGTGGGGAGTGGAAAACTGTACAGCTGTTACCTCCCCTCCATATTTCTTTGAGAAGGCTGTCAAAATGAGTCAGTCAAATATCTAATTTTCTTCTTGCTAAGTATTCAAATTCCATGTGCATTGTTAGGGTGTACATATAATTGCAGAAGATTCCTGCCTTCTTCACATCTGACATTTGAGGGCTGAAACTGACATTCCAACTTCTACCAAACTAAAAGTAATCTTTGATACAGATATTGCAACTGAGTCTCCCCAATACTGAGCTAAAAGGAGTTTTTAATGATTCCTAATAGGTCACAGATGGGCTATTTACCTAATTTACAAGAGAAGGAGGCCAAGGCACTTCCATGTTAAGAGCAAGAACAAGTAGGTGAGACAAAAAGTGTACAAACCATGTCCTGTGAATATCTTGAAATGAGCCTTGTTAGCCAGATCCCTTCGTAGGGATACTCCATTCTTTGGGGTATTATTTTTCCCAAAAATAATTAAATTCGATAGAACCCCAAATGTTCACTTTCCCTGGGTCATTGTCATGTTGTTAAGTTGAACAAATAATCAGTACTCCTCTGATGTGCCTAGTGCTTGGTGTGTGAAGTATGCAGAAAAAGGTCTTCAATATTTCAAATTATTTATAGCTGTTCCTGCTGAAAATTGAATCCCTTCTTTCCTTTGGTACAAAGTTTCATATATGGTAGGCACTAAAATGATAATGGGGATAATCATGCAGAATGAGTAAGGCTAAATACATTCTATATCAAAAAATAAAATACATACCAGTGCTTCTGTTTGTTTTCACATGCTCCTAATGTCATCCACAGAGTATTTGTAATAATGATAACAGCTAACATTTATATAGTGCTCACTCTGTAGTAAGTACTACCCTAAGCACCTTACAAATATTATCTCATTTGATCATCACAACAACCCTGCAAGGTAGATACTATTATTATCCCCACTTTACAGATAAGGAAATGGAGGTAAACAGAGGTTAAGTTACTAGCGCCAGATCACACAGCCAGTAAGCGTCTGAGGCTGGCAGTTAGGTGGCACAGTGGATAGAGCAACGACTCTGGAGTCAGGAAGACCTGAATTCAAATCCAGTCTCAGATACTTACTAGCTTTGTGCTCTTGGGAAAATCATTTAACCCTGCTTGCCTCAGTTTCCTCATCTGTAAAATGAGCCAGAGAAGGAAATGACAAATCACTCCAGTATCTTTGCCAAGAAAACCCCAAAGGGGGTCACAGAGAGTTGGACAGGACTGAAATGACTGAACAGCAACAATTTCCTGACTCCCTGTACCACCTAGCAGCCAATTGTACATTTTGACTCCATGATGATAACACTAAACAAACAAACAAAAAAACAACAACAACAACAACAACAACAAAGACTGGTGACGGGGGAAGGGGAAGGGGAAAGAAATAGTTTGTTGCTCAGTGGTTTCAGTTGTGTCCAACTGTTCGTGACCCCATTTGGGGCTTTCTTGGCAGAATTACTAGAAAGGTTTGCCATTTCCTTCTCCATCTTATTTTACAGATGAGGAAACTGAGGCAAAGAGGTTTAAGTGATTTCCCCAGGGTCACACAACTAATAAGTGTCGGGACCTAGATTTGAACTCAGGAAGATGAGTCTTCCTGACTCCAGGCCTGGCACTCTATCCACTGTGCAACCTAACTGACCCCTTTGGGGGTTTCTTGGCAGATATAGATACAGGAGTGGTTTGCCATTTCCTTCTCCAGCTCATTTTACAGATGAGGAAACTGAGGCCAGCAGAATTAAGTGACTTGCCCATGGTCACATGTTTAGTAAATGTCTGAGACTGGATTTTAACTCAAATCCTCCTGACACTAAGACCAGCGCTCTATCCAACTGAACCACCTAGCTGCCCAAAGGAAATAGGCCCATTGAGAATTTGAATTTCATTTTAAGTCTGGGGCCACGTGAAATCACCATCACATAGCCAAACCTCTGGCAATGATCCACTCTGAATTTAGCCAGACTAATCCTAGTCAGACAAGCACATAATCAATCAATGTATGCAGTCTTCTGTATTTGTCTTCCATTGGCAAGGCCTCTGAGAACCTCAGATTTTGTCATGCTAAAATAAGGCAGCATAAGAAGAGCACCCTCAGTGGACGTGTAACATCTCTGCAGTGTAAATGTTACATAAGTCACATTTCAGGGAGGTCTATGGTACACTGGAAATAATATTAGCACTAGAATCAAAAGACTTGAGTTCAAATCCCACCCTTGACACTTGTCCCTGCTGTAACATTGACATTTCTTTTCTCTGGGCCTGAGTTTCCTTATTTTTAAAAGGAGGAAGTTGAACTCTATGGCTTCTGAGGGTCTCTTTTAGCTGTAGATCGAAGTTTTACCTCTACTTTTCTCATCTTATACCCATTAAAATCAATGTCCCTAGTCAAAAGAAGATCTATTTTGTGATATCTTAGGGCTGGGGCAATAGGAAGGAAAAAGTTATGTCTTAGGTGTTCAGAAGCTCAGGATTTAAGGGCTTTCTTAGTTATCTTTAAGAAAGTTTAAAGCGTGTGATTAAGTGATTGGTCACTTTGATTTATTTGATGCCCAGTCATTTCTGCTTCCATGAAATAATTTCATATAATTGAACTGGGCCACCTTCAATGTGCTCGTGCCATCCTTGTCATCTTGAATGGCCCACTTATCCTAAAAATTGTCCCTAAGAGGATTAAGTGAAGGTTTATAAAACTTTGTCAACATTTTAGCTGTTTTGAATCCTGGAACTTCATTCAGAGAACAGTCTGTCTAACTTTTTCATGGTTCATTTTCTTTGCAGCAAACACTAGGCATTAAATATTTTCATAAACAAATTTATAAATGCACATAAACTGCAAACTCAGTTTTGATAGTTTGGATTTGCTATAAACATAGCTCTTCTCATATAAATTATTTTAGCTGTAGAGTTAAGTATAATCAATAAAAATAAGAGAAGAAGACAATTTGTTCCAATAGCAACTTTGATGTATTATTTGGAAAGAACCTCTGAGGTCATTTAATCCAGCATGTTACCCAATACAGCAATCCTTCCTAAAACATCTCTGGCCAGATGCCTTTCTGTAGAGGTATAGTTAACAGTTCCTGAAATAGCAAAACACAATTGTTGGTATGTGATCAGAAATATCTTTTCTGGTATGTTGTACTTAAAATGCTGCTTGCTTTATATTTTTAAAAAATCAACACAAAAGGGATATTGGAATATTTCTTACAGGAGCAGTAATGATTTCCAAGATTTTCCCCAAAATCTTTAATATAAAAATAAATACAAATGTAAAAAATTAGAAAAAAGGAATTATATTTCCCAAATTCAACATGAAAACTTTTAGATGTTGAAATTGCTGTGCTAACTATATATAAAAATAGTTATTATTGAACATGTGTTCCCTTTTATATACAGATATATCTAGGCATATCCCACAGTGCATTTCACATGCATACTGACTTAGAATGGAATGTGTCTCTTTCCTGTCAACACCACCCCCATCACTTGTCTTTTTTGTTTAGTGATATACCATTCATCCAAAATCTTACAGCTACTCTATGGATGACATTAGGAGCAAGTGAATCCAAATAGCAGACTGGTCTGTGTTTTATTTTTGTTACAAAATGTATTCAGTTTTATTCCATCTGCATGATTGCCCAAGCCTCAGAGAATGCTAATTTCTGATCCCATTCTTGGCCACATTCAAACTTGATTTGGGAAGGATATGGGCTACAGGGTTAAAAAAAAAATTATAGAAGTGGAGGTAGGGAGTCACATAGCTGAAAATACTATTATTTCTTTTATAAAGTCACCACTATTTTCTAGGAAGTGTATACTGCCCTAATATTTTCTTTCTGTGTGCCAAAGTCCTCCATGTGTGAGACTCCAGCTTTCTTTACAAGGGGAGTCATGACCCCCACAGGGCCTCCATCTGTCTGCCTAGAGCAGGTGGTCTCATAGGTGTAGCAGCTTGAGGTTGTTATCAGACCAGTAAGAGATGTGTTGACATTTTTTTAATCCTGCCATCAATTGTTTTGTTATTCTTTACATCTACATTTTTAAGGATTTTATGGTTAAAAAAGAAATCATAGTTTTACTGTTAGTAGATGTTTTCATATGTGGATGTGCACAGATTTCTGCATGTGTATGCATACATGCATATATGCATCTATATCTATCTATATATGTATATGTGTGTATGCCCAGCTAAAGGATCTCTAGAAGATATGATTTGAAGCAATGATTGGCTAGATACCAATCAAATCATAAGTGTGGGAAACCCCCCAGATATTAATGAATAAATTATAAGTGGTAAGCAAAAAAATCACATAGTAAATGATTACTGTGTACTAAAAAACATTGTGAAAAGCTGAAGATAAAAAAGCAGAAACAATATCTGCTCTCAAATAGTTTAGATTCTAATGAGGGGGTTATGGAGATTACACATAAGGAAGTGGTGACCAAGAAGGACACTTCAATTTGTAAATTTATACGATTTAAAATAAAAAAGACCATGGTGAAGTAGAATAGTATGTCTCCCCTTAACATGTTTCCTTAAAAAAGGAACAATGGTAGTTAATGTGATCATATTTCAAGAACTAGGGATAAGGGAAAGGGTCAGGGTATAGTAACAGAGGTAAAGTTGGGGTTGGAAAGATGACTGGGAATAGGCAGTCATCAGTCAGGGAAGTGAAAAGGAAGGAAGGAAGAAAGGAAGGAAAGAAGGAAGGAAGGAAGGAAGGAAGGGAGGAAGGGAGGAAGGGAGGAAGGGAGGAAGGGAGGAAGGGAGGGAGGGAGGGGAAGGAAGGAGACAAATTTAAATTAAATTTATTTCACCTTTAGAAAGCAGAGTAATATTGTTTAACAAGTACATTTAAAGAACTCAAAGTAAAAGTTTGTTTCATACTGGGATCCAACATTTATAGTGCTTAGCCAAATCTTATGCAAAATGGGACTGGATGTAACATGAGCTCTAGCTTGCTGGGAGATTTGGGGAGTCCTGATAATTCCAGCTGGAAATTCAGCAAAATATATTCTCATGGCATTTCACTTCCTAGTTTCAGTTTCAGGAACAGAACTGGAAAGGGGACTATTTAAATTTTTGGCAACTCTAAGTTTCAGCAGCTTAAGAAAAATTAAATTAAATTACAATTAAATTAAAAGTTGTGGGAAGAGAGATGTTTTTAACTTAAATCCCTAAAAGTGCAGATGGATTTCAAAAAAAAAAAGAAAGAAAGAAAAGAAAAGAAAAGAAAAGAAAAGAAAAGAAAAGAAAAGAAA
>NW_020954608.1:32182646-32351536 GCF_900497805.2 Vombatus ursinus | reverse complement strand
AAAGAAAAGAAAAGAAAAGAAAAGAAAAGAAAAGAAAAGAAAAGAAAAGAAAAGAAAAGAAAAGAAAAGAAAGAAAGAAAGAAAGATTTGGAGAAAAGAAGAGTCTGCTTTTTTGAAGAGTCTGCTTTTTGTTTGTTTTGTTTTGTTTTTTTAATATATATTACAGTTCCAGCACCAATACAAAAAGCAGTTTTGAAAGGCCTTAACTGCCTGAAATCTCTGCCGTGCCTTGATGGATACCCCCTGACAATAGATTTGCATTTCCAGCTGGAGCTGGCAGTGAATGAAGGAAACCCCACAAATAAGCCCTCCCTGGCTCAGGAAGTATAGTGAAACAGAAAGGGCAATGGTCATCACTTTAGAAAAGCACAAATATTTATCCCAGCCTCATTTCTGGCTCTATGTGTGTATGTGAATATGAGTGCCTCTGTGTGTGTCTCTGTTTGTATCTGTGTGTGTTTATGTGTGTGTGCATGCCTAGTACAGCATGGGCACTTCAGAAACCAGCAGCCATCATCTTGTCAAGGCATTTTAGCTCCAAAAGCAGCCCTGTATTTATGATTTAAACTCCTTGAGAGCAAATTTTGCCTTTCTTTGTATACCCAGTACTTTTCATAGTACCTGGCACATAGTAGGTGCTTAATAATTGTTTATTGACTGACAAGTATAACTTTTGAATGAAATGTTTGAAGGAAATAATATAATGTGAACTTCCACAAAAAGTATCTCTGTGTCCCATCACGTTTCTCAAAAAAAAAAAAAGAAAGATCCATGTTCTAAGTTCTGATTTTTCCCTAGCATGGAGATTTTCCTATACAGTACATTGTGGATCTGAAATTATGCAAGTGTCAGAAGTCAAATATTCTCCCCAACCTGCCCATGAAAAGTAATGGCCTGTCCTAAAGCAGCAGTAGGTTATTTTTTCAGATGAAATGGGGGGGCAAGATTTCTAAGCACAGAAGAATCCTAATGGATCAGTTGACAACCTAAGCACAGTAGTTTTTGTAGGAGAAACTGCCCAGGCAAATTAATACTCCTTGACAATGAAGAGGACAACACCTTTATCCTTTTGGTCTACAAGGGCAGGGAACTCTGCATGTAAATGGGCTGTACTGAATCTTGCATAATGATTCTCTGATGTAGTATTATTGCAGCTACCACAGGCTCTGGGAGTGCATGGCTAATTGTATGGTGTCAGATGGTAGGTGTAACAGTGGTAAAATTTTAAGAGGCACATCAGTGCAGCTTTATACAGTATAATAGGCACTGATTAGCCAACCATGTGGTGTGGTAGCAGCGGGCTTTGCCACTGACTGTGAGATGTGAGGACTGAAGTAGATCTGAGCTGTAAAAGTGTGACACAGGGCAAACAGTAGAGGCACCTCAGGGTTTTGTGGGGAGATGGTAATGTTAAGGAAGGACAGGCTTTAGGGGAACAGGCTTCTTGGAGTCTCGGAGATGCCTTGATTGTTGCTTTCAGGGAAGTTTAACAAGCCAGAAAGCCCTTTGCTTGGGGATAATTCAGAAAATCCAACAATTCTAGAAGTAGAAGATGACCTCCAGCTTTCTGTTTGGGGACAAGACTATGATAATTGCTCAGTTTTATATTGCACTTTAAGGTTTGCAAATTATTTCATATATTAATCTCATTTGATGGCCAGTGCTATTAGTATCCCCATTTTACAGATGAGGAAACTGAGCTTCAGAAAGATTAAGTGGCCAAGGTCACAGACCTAGCAGTTATTTGAGAGCCAGTTAGAACAAAGGTTTTCTTTACTTCAAGACCAGTACTCTTCCCATTATATCATGTTTCTTTTCCAGTGTTTGTATAATGCTTATTAGTAAACCAGATGGTTAAAATGCCAAACTTTGAGTTCAGAAGTACCATTTCTTACCTTCTCTCTTAATATCAACCAAATCACTATTCATCTTTGCCTAGATCCCTGCAATACTCTGCTCATCAATTAATAATTAAATATGAGGAGGCAATATGATAAAGCGTAGAGAATAGTGGATTTAAGTCAGAGAAAGTGAGAGTGAATACGTGCATTGTTCCTTATTGTCTGTATGATTTTGGAGAAGGGATTATTGGCCTTTAGGGACTCAGTTTCCTCATCTATAGATGAATGAGGTAGAATAGATGATCTTTAAGGCCTTTCCAGTTCTAAATCAAATGATCCTCATTATAATGTAATACTTAAAAGCATCAAAAGAATGGAGATTCCACAGTCTCTTTATGCCAATATTTAGTCATTATTTTGTCCAAAAATTGTTCCTTAAATACTTCAGAAATCTTTCTCTTTCTCTCTGGTTCTTTTTTTTTTTAAGGATACTATGTAAATAAGGAAAATAACAAGGTAGTGCTTTCGTTTATGATATTTCAAATTCTCAAGAGCCATTAAGACTCATTTTTTTCTTGATCTTTCTTCTCCCTTTATAAATTCCATATAGGGCACAATAAGCTGAAAAAAAGTATCATCAAAGCCCAGGATTCTTAGCACTTGTGTGTTGTTCTCTGAAATATATCCCACATTGTAGGTTTAAATAGCAGTCCCAAATGAGTGGTGAAATCCTATCTTCTATGGTAAAGCTATGTTTTGTTTTGTTTTTTTAAACCTACATCCTGTCTTTCTATTATTGATTTTTTGGGGGGATTATAAGTTTATCACTATCACTGTGTGACATAAAGATTTTATGAGAATAATCTATAAACTCATCGAAAGATTCCTTGATTAAGGCATCAGAAAGTAAAAGGAAGACTTCGTAAGCAATATTTTACAGAGGACCACATCTTTATCTTTACACAACTGACTAACAGAAGAAGAGGAAACAAAATGCTACTGTGCTTTGTTTGTTGACTACACAAAATGTTTTATTTAGTAGGGCAACACTCCACTTTAAAGGTACTCCTCCAAGATGCATGTCAAAATTATAGAAATTTCAGTAAAAAATATAAAGCAGAGACAATATGCTTGGTTAGGAGGAGGGTGTCAATATTTTTAAGAATATAAGGATGGCTAGGTGAGATAGTGGATAGAGCACCAGCCCTGGAGTGAGGCGGACCTTAGTTCAAATCTAGCCTCAAGCACTTACTGGCTGTGTGACCCTGGGCAAATTATTTAATTCCATTGCCTCCAAAAAAGAGTGTAAGTGGATCCTGAGAACAAAAATTTTGAAAACTACTGATAAATAGAAATAGCAATGGTTTTGGAGTCGGAGGACCTTGGTTTCTGACTCAGCTACTTAATACTTATTTGACCTTGAGCATCACTCAGAAGTATTTTGTTTCTAAATGAGGGGGTTGAAGTAGACAAATTCTGGCATCTCTTTCATCTCCCTGTCTTTTATCCCTTTTATAAATCCTGATCAACCTTATAGGGTTGTGATGAGCAGTTGGGGAACTAGATCACAATCCTGGCACAAATACATTTGAGTTATAGCAGGTAGGTTGGAAAGCTTTTATTTATTTCTTTCTGGCCAACTCCTTTCTCCACGAACTCCTCAGGAAAGGAGGGTCTATTAGATGATTAGAGGGGAGTAAAAGACTGCTGAAAGGAAAAAGGAAAACCTCAAGCAGAGGCAGAATAGGAAGCACTCAAGAGAAATTACGAGTAGCAACAGAAATGGCCAAAATGTTGACTGTCAGGCCCAACGTACCCTGACCTCAGGCGGTATCTGTCGGAAGTCTGGTGTACAGCCTATTAAGCCTAGATGTGGTGTACAGCCTATTAAGACTGATAAAGGAAGGGATGGCGAATGGAGTCAGAGTCCAAGGGATCTCTCTATTAATGATATATTTATGTGTTCTTAGTTATTGGACCTGGATACATGTCCCCATTATCTTTATTTCTAATAGCATCACGGTGGTTAGAGAAAAATCCTCAAAGTCAGAAGGATCTTAGTTCAAGTCCTGTCTCTGACACATGCTGGCTATGTGACCCTCTCCTCTAACCTTTATGTTCTCTAGACACTTCTCCAAGACTCAAAGGTGCTGACCTGCATTGCTATATGGAATGTCCTCATCTAGGAGTTCCCTATACTAATGACATCATAGGTTCAGTCTTTATTCACATTACTATGTTCAAAATATTTTTGGTTGCTTTGGTTGTCATTTGATGAACTAATTAGAGTACCTTAGAAGAGGGATTCTTAACCTGGGGTTTTTTTTAATAGATTTCAAGAGTTCCATGAACTTGGATGGGAAAAATATATATATATATATATATTTTTTTCACTAATCTTTGGTTTCCTTTAAATTTTTTTGAGTTTTATTTATTACATTTAAAGTATTACTCTGATAAGATTATCATAGACTTCACCAGACAGTAAAAGGGCCTATGCCACAAAAAAGTCAAGAACTTCTGGCCCAAAAGAAAGATGAAAAAAGAAACCCTTTGGGTGAGAACAAACTACACGCTATGATAAAGAGTCAATATTTAGAAGCATTCTCTCTTTTTCATCAGAACTACAATGTCCAAATAACTTATGAAAATAGTGGAGGACAAAGTCCAGGGCATTTGCTTGCCAATATCATCATTTCAAATCAAGTCCTGCTCCCCTAGGTTCTGGACCAGATGTCAGGAAGAATGCAAGTTAATAAGTATTTATTTTTCATTTACTACATCCCAAGCACTGTGCTAACTACTAAAGGTACAAAAAGAGGCAAAACATAGTCTCTATCCTCAAGGAGTTCAGTATAAATGCAAGGTGATCTCAAAGGGAAGGCATTAGCAATGATGTGTGTTGGGAGGAGTTACTCAGGAAAGGTCTCTTGCAGAAAGTGGGTCTTAAAGGAAACCAGAGATTCTAAGAGGAGGAAGTGAGGAAGGAGGGCCTTCTAGGTGTGGGGGAGAATCAGTCAAAAGGCACTTGGTATTCCCTGACAATCTAAATTCCTCACTGTCATCTTCCTGGCTCAAAGTCCAGCTCTCTATCCATTACACTAAGGCAGCCTGTATATGGATCTTGTATATACGTATTTATTTATAGCTATGGAGTCAAACTTAAATAGAAACAGAAGCCACTAATATATACGTAAAGATCCCTGCAGGCCAAATATTGACTTAGTTTTAAAATGTAACATTAAGTATGTTTTATTGTATTTTTATTGATTTTGTTAAATAGTTCTCAAGTCCATTTTAATCTGGTTTGGGGCAGAAATGTCTAAGTTTCCTTGTAGATTGATGCCTCCCATCCTGTGACTTCAGGGATAGGAAACCAAAGAGAACTGCTTGAGTTGGATTTTTCTTCTACCCATATAATACCTGAGTGACTCTTATAAAGAAACTGCCATTATTCCTCAGCTGAATACCTGCCTTGAAGCATAGACCCAGGTGTCCTAGGTCATCATGAATTCCTTCTTTGTCATGGCCTGAAGATCCCAGGATCCTAGGATATTTCCCCCCTTGTTTTCTTTCCAAACTCCATTCTAGTCCCATTTTAGAGTTGTTAATCCCACATGTGAAGAAGTCCTAGGTAGCCCTAGTTTGAGGAAATCAGTCCAGCCCTACAGTGAGTGTGATGGGGTTTGGATGTCCTCAAATGGATGTGTTAGTCCTGGCCTCAGGGTAAAGGTATCATGAGCTGCCTAATTACCCTTTCCTTACTGTTCATGCCTCCCATGAGCACTCCCTTGGGTGTTTCCAATGGTCTTCCCTCTCGGGACTTCTCTTAAACACACCAAAAGAAAAAGCCTATTGCTTTCAGCTGGAGGCAATGAAGTATAATGTAGAGCAGAGGTATCAAATATCCTGTGGGACATTCCTTACTATGACCAAGCCAAAATAAGATGTAATTTTAAACTGTACATGGGAAATATTCAACAAAACAAAGAAAAATACAATAAAACAAAGATAAGGTTAACATATAAGTTTCTAAGTCAATCTGCAGCCTGCTGGGACCTTATGTATACTTTAGTGGGCTCTATTTCTGTTTTAGTTTGATACCACTGATGTAGAGAACCAGTTTTAGAGTCAGGAAGACCTGGGTTGAAGTCCTGGCAGCAAGACACAAGATATATGCTGAACACCTGATTTGGGGGAAGTCAATGTAAACTCCCAGTGCCCCAAGGAACTCACAGAACAATAAGCTAATGAATAGTCACTGATCTGCATGGATAGATAGGGTTTCCTATACCAGTGAAATAATAGCTTTCAAAGGAAAATATTTTCAGCATTGAATAACTCACCTTTGAAGTGCTTTTACCCTAGTAATGGAATCTGTCTGGTACTACAGTTATTACCCATTTGACAGATGATGAAGCTGTGGGTCAGAGAGGATAAGTGATTTATCCAAAGGTAAATAACTCTTAAGTGTTGGAGGCAGGATTTTAAACTAGGTATTCCCATCTCCAAATTCAGTGTTTTGTCCAAGAATATGGGCATTGATGGTGTTTCCTTTTTTGTCTTCCCTGCTTAGTCCTTCCCTCACATTTGTTGCAATAGCCTGTGAGTTGGTCTCCCTGTGTCATCTTTGTTCACTTGAATCCATCCCCCACTCAACTGTCAAAAGTGATCTTCCATTCACCATTTAGCCTCCCACTCAATAAATTCCAATGGCTTCATATCACCTCCAGAACCAAATAAAAAAATCCTCTTGATTTTCAAAACCCTTCATAACCTGCCCCTCACCCCACCTTTTCAGTCTTCTTAGACCATAACCTCCAGACCCTCAGATGCCCTTCACTCATATTCTGTGCTCCAATGGCACTGACCTCCCTGCTGTTTCTTGAACAAGACACTCCATCTCCCAACTCATGGTATTTTTTTCTTGCTATCGCCCATGGCTGGAATGTTCTCCCTCCTCACCTCTGCCTCCTGGCTTCTCTGGCTTTCTTCAAGGCCCAGGTAAAATCCTTCCTTCTACAGGAAGCTATTTCTAATTTCTCTTAATTCTAGTGCCTTCCCTCTATTATTTTCAACTTATCCTGTATGTAGTTACAGGGCAGGGACTGTCATTTTCTTTTGTTCTTTATATCCTCAATGCTTAACATAGTGTCTGGCACATGACAAGCATTTAAGAAATATTTGTTGACTGACTGACTTCTCCCTGCCCCTACTGTCCCAGAATTCAACTGCCTTCCTGTGTGAGATGGCAACCTTACCATGTTCCCTGACACTAGCTACTGGGATCCTTTTGGCCTTACCATCTGTAATGTCTCTATGTTTTGCAGACTTCTGACATTGTCACTTGAGCCATTGTAGTAACTTAAAGATCCCTTGGCCTTGCCCTCTGCCCTTTAGGACTTGTAAGCCTCTCTATCCACTCTGTATCTAAATTTTCTTTTATATGTTGTCTTTTCTAATTAAATTGTGTGTTCCTTGAAAGCAATGACTGTCTAACACCGAGTATAATACTTAGAATTTGCTAAGGGTTTAATAAATACATTTTTTCATTTGAAGAAGACAAGAATTGAGAAAAGGCCATCAGATTCAGCAGTTAAGATATTTTGGGTAACCTTGAAGAGAATCATATTAGGCTAATGGTGGGATCAGAAGTGAGTGAATGTTGAGAAAATAGAGGTAGAAACAATGAGATTAAATGATTCTTCCTAGAAATTCAGTACTGAAGGGGAAGAGAAATAGAACACAATAGCTATAAGTGAGTGGCCAAATCAATTGCAGTTTCTTTAAATGGGGGTAGATCTGAGCATGTTTGTAGAAATAGCAAAGGGGCTAGTAGATAGTGAAAGATTGAAGATGAAAGAGAGAGCGAATGATTGATATTTAAAGCTGCTGCAGAGATGGGAGAAGTTGGTGATCCTAACTCTTCTCTAGGGCCAGAGCAGGTTGTACTTTAACCTGTTCACCTTTGGAAGTCTTACTTTTATCCATGAAATCTTAAAACATCTCCCTCCACTTTAATTCCTCTTAGTCAGTTAACCTGGCTTGGAATTGAATAGAAGCCCCAAGTCAGTGATTACACTTGTATAAAATGTGATAATTTTGTTAAGTGGTATTTTCTATGGAGGCAGTATCTGATGGACTTGGAATCAGAAGACCCAGATTTGAATACCTGTTTGATTTTTGTGTAAGTCAATGAAATGACTCTACCAGGCCTTCTGTTTCTTTAACTGTAAAATAAAGGGGTTGGGCTAGAAGATTTCTAAAGGCCTTCTCCAGCTCTAAATCCTATAATCCTATATGGGAAGGAAGGAAAATTCCAGATGTTGGTTATGATATGAGCTCATCCACTGATTGGTGATTTTCCCTCATTTTTACAGGATATGACAGTTGAGATTGGATCCAAATTTCTATGGGCATATTTCAGGAAATCCCTTCCTATGTTGGCAAAATTGAGCCTGGATTTGTAGACATTTGGGCCATGCAATGAGGGTCATTTTTCTAATCAGGCTTTTGGCTGAACAAGCAGGGATTAAAGACTGGCTTTTTAGATGAATGGGGAGAAAAATTCAATGTTGTCTGAATAGCATGCCCAGAGTCTTTGTGGCATTAGGAACATTTTGATCAATTGAAATAACAAAGTAATTAACACCTGCTGTGTATTGCAGCAGGGAACTAGGTAAATTGCCAACCTCTTGGAAGACTCTGCTCCTACAAATGCCATCCTGAAGAAGAGGCAGAGCAAAAAGAGGACAATAAAGGTACCTACATGTCTTACAGGAAAAAATAAGGCTAAATAACTTTTATTTTTAATCTCTTCTAAGATCCATATCCTCCCAGGCTGACTTTAAACAATCAGGAACAAATAGACTTGGAGGCTTAAGTTCTGCTGGGTCATATCTCCTCACCCACCCACAGTAAATTCATAAGATTCAAGTAAAGTTTGTGTATTTTTGAGATCAGCCCCTGGGATCCTTGAAGGATGACATCCCCAGAGAGTGTAGTGTCTCTGAAGCTGTTCTTTTGTCAGTGTGTTTCAGACAGATTTCCAAGGTGGGAGTGGACTGGGGGTAGGCAAGGTAGTCAGATACCTAGGATTCTACATACAGGGAAAGGACACATTGAGTGACATTTTTAAATATTGCTTTTTATAAATGCACATATTTTTGATGCCTAAACATTTTGTTTTCTGTGGCATATTTGGAGAAAAGTCACATTGTGTTACTCTGAAGGCTTAAAGCTGCCAGTGGACAGTAAGACACAAGAGACATAATTTTCAGTTGCAGGAAGGTGTGCTATTCAAACTTTACTTAGGAAACATAGCTGTCATGTACCTGCTCTTACATGGTATTGTAGGTACCTTGCTATTCCAAACTGAAAATAAGGTTCAATTAAATTCATAGGATCATAGATTGCAAGCTGACTTTGACTTCAAAGACCATCAAGTCCAACATCCTAATCTTAAAGATAAGAAATCTGAGGCCCAGAGAAGTTAAACAAACTTTCTCAGGCTAACACAGCTAGCAAGTTTCTGAGGTGAGATCTGAACGCTGGTCTTCCTGAATCCAAGTCCAGTGAATAGCCACTATACCATGGTGCCTCTTACTAGAAGCTCTGCATTGTAAGGAAATTCAAGTTAATTCAGTAAGTACTGATCTAGGACCTGCTATGTGCAAATCTTCATGCTAGGCACTGTGGGGAGCTATAGAATCAGAATTAAAAGGGTCCATAGGAGATGTGAAGTCCAACTTGTACCTAAATGGGCAAATCCATAAATAAGAATTTGTAAACCTGGTAAGTACTATAAACTGCAAGTCACCAGTCCCTGTGTGTTCAACATTGGCATCATATTTCTACTAGGGAAGCTAGAAATGGGGTACAGTAGGTGAAGGGGTGGACAATAAGGAGGGAGGGGGACAGGAACTCTCCTGAGCTGATATCTAGTATCTTCCTTTAATCATTCCTAACTGGGTACTAAGCTCTATTGGTTCTCTGTTGAAGGATTATAAGCATTGCCATTATTCTCTCTTAATTTGGCACTCTCTATAGACATACAGACACATGGATCAAAACCCCCACTTATCTCAACCTAATTATGGCTGGGAAGTGCCTGGGGCATAGTAAGCACTTAATAAATATTTGTTGATTGAGATCATTTTCATAGAAACTATAGTATATAAACTCATGCCTTGTCTTATAGTTCTGAGGGTGATTTTTGGAATCCAAGCAGATATCTTAAAAATCATCTCTATTAAATTTTGCTTCATTAGGTTCAACTCATTATTCTAGGTGTTTAGATCTTAACCCTATGGTTTGATATGTTAATGATTATTCCCAACTTCTGCCATCCATGAATTTGATAAGGATTCCATCTATGCCTTTAACCAAGTCAATGATTAAAAATATTAAATAGCCCAGGAACAAGGACATACTTCCAGAATATTATACTAGACAAATCTTTATGATTCAGTATTGGTTCCTTAATAACTATCTGGACTCAATGACTCAACAAGTTCTATCTCTATTATCCTGATACACACCTAACTATATGTGGTGGGAGCAATATCCTAACTCCTCATCTTCATTCAATTTAGGGTAGATTTTCCTTTAAAAGCATTAAAACCCTCCTTGATACTTGACTGGTTCAGGAGACTCATAGCTCAAACTATTGGCATCTTTTCCTGGTCACCTAAATACAAAACTGGGGTATGTGGGGTCAGGGAGGACTAGTATTTTTGATGTGTGGGCTGCAGAGCCTTTTCCAGGGCTATTTATCTACCTTTGTGTCCATCTGCCACCCAGTTCTTACCTGTGGCTCCAAGGAGCTATAGCATGCTCAGTGGCCACACCCCAGCAAACCATTTCTGCAGATGGGCTAAACCAGGTTGAGGGTAACCAATGAGCCTAAAACCTGTTGGTGAGTTAGGAAGGTGTGTAGTCAAAGCATGTTAAGACTTCACTGGTGGGTTAAGTAGATGTGAACATTTTGTTTCAACAGGACATAAAGGCAGTAAAAGCAGATTCTATGGAGTGCTTAGAGTTTGGTTAGACATCAAAGACACTACACTCATCCACAGCATCCCAAGCCATTGCCAGTCATTTTGACTTGTATCTTGCCACTGGACTCCAGTGACTGTGGAAGAGAGATTGAGGCTGTCATCTTTGGGCAAAATTTGGTAAATGTTTTGCCCATGAAGAGTCTCTCCAAAAAAAGTGGAGGCCCTGAAAGAGAGAATAACAGATTGAGAATGCAGTCATCCTCATGCTATTCACAAATTGTGAAGAATTCCACCATCCATAGAGAATGAAAATCATGTGGAAATTCAGAAATTACTAAATAAAAATAAAAACAAGAACCCCACAGGGTTTACCAACATCATAGTTCATCTATCTCTAAGAAGATAGTGCTTAATTCCATCAAAAGAAAAGTACAAGGAACTTTTAATGGTGTTTGTTGCCAACATGTCGAAGAGGAATGCCAGGAGCAAAACAGAGATCTGTGCACAATGCTTGTTGATCTAACCAAGGCCTTTGATACTGTTCAGTCAAGAGGGCCTGTGGAAGGTCATGGAGAAATCTGGTTCTCCAGAGAAGTTCATCAACATCATATGCCAGTTTCACAATGGCATGCTTGTGTGGGTTCTGAATAGTGAATGATGCTCTCAAGCTTTCCCAGTCACCAATGGAGTGAAGCAGGGCTATATGCTTTCTCCCATGTTTTTAGCATGATGTTTTCAGTGATGTTATTAGACACCTTCAATGAGGATGAAAATGGCTTCAAGGTTAACTACCACACTGAAAATAAATTGTTTAATTTGAAAAGGCAACAAGCAAGCCAAGACTAAAGTGGAGAGAGAGTTGGTGGGTGACTTTTTGTTCACAGATATTGTGCACTCAATGTAGCCTCTAAAGCTGAGATACAACAAAGTATGGATCGATTTTTTACCACTTGTGCTAATTTTGGCCTAACAATTAATACCAAGAAAACAGAGCATAATTTTATAATTACACAACTAAATGAAAAGTCCAACTGTTTATTAATTGTATGGGGTGTTTGATATCCCAAATATTTAGTAAGGAGTTTGGGGAGGGGTGATGGAATTGGGGAGGAGAAAGGATTCTCTATGGATGGTGGAATTCTTCACAATTTGTGAATAACATGAGGATGACTGCATTCTCAATCTGTTATTCTCTCTTTCAGGGCCTCCACTTTTTTTGGAGAGATTCTTCACGGGCAAAACATTTACTAAATGATCTCATGCTACCTTTGTAGTCAAGATGGAGAAATGTGAGTTAGATGCTTCAAATAAGTAGGCATATGTATCAACAGGCATATGTATTAGTATGTCATATCATCTTAGGCATCTTTTTTTCATTAGTAACAAATTATGATTTTCCCCCTAGTTTCATACAATCTTCTCTTTTAGATATCTTGAGAACTGATCATTCCATGCTCTCAAAATTGAGCTGCCTCCTCACAGACCTCCTCTGAGTTTCTGCCTCAAGCAAAGGCTCATGGTTTCCATTGTTGTTATTGTTGTTGTTGTTTTTAACATTGCCATTCTTCTGGTACAGCTCTATGGTTTGGAATCTTGGGATGCCACTATTTCCAAAGAACCCAAATTTCAGTTCACCAAAAGAGAAAGGAGTTATGAATGGGGTAGGGAGAGGGGTGCTGGAGAAGGATGAGGTCGAATATATTAAGTGAATATATTACCAGTGAGGGATTATGTGGAAGAAGTGGTGTGAATTATGAAAGAGATGACTATCCAGAAAAGGAGGTGGGCTCCTCATATACTGAGAGCAATGGATGCCATGTGGATAGCTAACATGCTGCTTTGTAATATTGATGGAAGGCTAGACAAAAGCCCCAACCAACAATTTTGTATGGAATGCTTATAGAGGAGGCCCTGAAAAAGACTTTACAGCACTGTGGTGTAGGCTTTTATCACCTCATGCCTGGATTATTGCAAGAGCCTAAAAGTTGATCACTATGTATCAAGTCTTTCATCACTCCAATCCATCCTTCACTTAGCTGCTAAACTGAACTTTTTAAAAAAATTTATATATTTTATCTTTAATTTATGAAATAAAATAAGCATTTCCATAACATAGTAGAATTAAAAAAAAGATGATTGTACATGAAACTACAAATCTATTTTATACAACTTGCTAATCCTTTTAAATATATAATAGTTATCATGCAAATTTCTTTTTTTTTCCTTTTCTTTTTCTTCCCTCTACAAGCCCCCTGCCCTAGAGATGGCTATGATTAGACACAAATATGTGTATATGTGCAGAGAGAGATAGATAGATAGATAGATAGATAGATATAGATTCTATACATACTTCCATTTAACAGTTCTTTCTCTTGGAAGAACTGAAAACTGACAAATTCCTAGAAGTGTCTCTGAAAAAACTGCACAAAACCACTGAAGCTTAAGATAGTACACCCTTCACCTGGAAGCAGATCCCTATTTTAACAAAGCATTAAAAGTCAAATAATAGGTTGGGAAAAGGAGCAAACACAGAAAAAATTTCTGACCATAGAAAGTTACTGTGGTAACAAGGAAGATCAAAACACACTCAGAAGAAGATAACAAAGTCAAAGCTTCTACAACCAAAGCCTCCAAGAAAAATATGAATTGGTATCAGGCCATTGAAGAGTTGAAAAAGGATTTTGAAAATCAAGTAAGAGAGGAAAAATTGTGAAGAGAAATGAGAGTGATGCAAGAAAATCATGAAAAATGAGTCAACAGCTTGATAAAGGCTTCATTTCTTAAACATAGAGAGAACTGAGTGAAACTTATAAAAATGAGCCATTCCCCAACTGATAAATGATCACAAGATATGAACAGTTTTCAGAAGAAGTAATCAAAGCTATCTATGACTATATGAAAAAAATGCTCTAACTCACTATTGATTGGAGAAATGCAAATTGAAACAATTTGAGGTACTGCCTTATACCTAATAGATTGACTAGTAGGAGAGAAAAGGAAAATGACCGATGTAGGAGGGGACATGGAGAAAATGGGACATTAATGCACTGTTGGTGGAATTATGAACTGATTCAACCACACTGTAGAGCAATTTGGAACTATGCCAAAAGGGCTATAAAACCAAGCATACTCTTTGACCTAGCCACTGCTAGACCTGTAACCCAAAAGAGATTAAAAAAAAAAAGGAAAAGGACTTATATATACAAAAATATTCATAGCAGTTTTTTCTGGTGGCAAAGAATTGAAAATTGAGGGGATACCTATCAATTGGGGAATGGCTGAACAAATTGTGGCATGTGATTATGATGGAATACTGTTGCAGTATAAATAATGAGCAGGATGCTCTTAGAAAGATGTGGAAAGACTTACACGAGCTAGTGCAAAGTGAAATGTACTGTTACAAAATAATGGCAATATTGTAAGATAGTCAGCTGTGAATGAATGACTTAGCTATTCTCCCCAATACAATGATTCAAGACAACTCTGAAGGACTTAGGATGAAAAATGCTATCCATCCCCAGAAAAAGAACTCATGATGTCTGAATACAGATTGAAGCATACTTTTTTTTTTTTTACTTTCTTTGCTTTTCTTTAGGGTTTTTTATTTTCTTTGGTTTCTTTCACAACATTACTATTATGGAAATGTTTTGCATCACTACACATGTATAACCTAAAAAAAAATAAAATAAAAAAAGAGATAGTCCTACATAAATAAGATTTTCATAAGTTTGCACAGCAACTCTGTAATAACTCATAAAATAATTATTTTACCTCTTTCATATTGAGGGGAAACTGAGGCTGGGAAGGATGAGTGATTTTTCCAGAATCATACAGGTAATAGGTGTTATAGCTAGGACTTTAATCCAGTTTGGACTGCAAATTCTCTTTCAACTCCTTCAACTAAACCATAAACACTATAAGTCATATAATTTTCATAAATAAACATTACTTTCTGAGAGAATATCTTTCACCTTTTACAACCTTATGCCTTCTTTAGTCAAGCGTAGAAGAAAGGCTCTTAAAAGAAAAAAATCTCCTTCTTTAAAATGTTTGTATTTTTTTTTATTATTTCCCCCTGTGGGAATATTGAAAACTTAGGGAAGATGGGAAAGGCCAGCTTGTTGAGATCCCAGGGATTTTTGCCAGTTTCTTTGAAATACTGTCCAACCTAGGGTGGTGGGAATTTCTGTGCCCTTTATTTGTGAAACAGGTTATCAAGGTGTCTGTGTATGTTCCTAGAGATTATGTGTGCCTTAAATACTTTATGTACTCAAGAAGTGTAGAGAGTTTGGGGATGACAAGGGCCCTGGCTGAGGTAGAAGGAGTGGGAAGAAGAATAAGAATTATAACCTTCATGAAGTGAGGGAGGGGCCTATTGATTTTTGTCCTTCCCCACCCCTGTTTACATTCTTGACTGCCTTCCACTTTTGTTTCTGGGCTCTGGCATGGAGGTACATCCAGAGGGAAAGGGTCTGGCACCCTTTTAATGAAACAGTGCCATTCCCACTGCTCCATAGATCATCCAGCAAGGGGCACCTGACAATGCGTGGTGGCTCAACCTTCATCCCAGCAGGTCCCAAGCTCATCATCTGCCCAGTGCACCTGAACTCCACCTGCTAGAGCAGAGGAAATCCAATAGAGCCCCAGGCAGGCAGATGCTGATGGGTCACAATGCCAGGCAGTGAAATGGTTATCTTGGTCAGGATTTGACTAGTTCTGCCTCCCGTACCTTCCCTTCCCCCACTTAGTTCCAATCACATTTAGAAGTCGTACCCACCCCAACCTGCTTTATGCACATTCTCTTCCTCACTGTGCCTTGTGAGCCATTTGGCTGGCTGGCATTTTGAAAGCCATCTGTGCAGTCTTGATGAGGCATTTTTTCATTGCTTACCTGTATCTCCCCTTCCAGTGATCCTTGGCTTTAGAGAAATCCATTGCCCCATTTTTTCTGGGCTTACTGACATCAAATTTGTGGGCTTAAAATCTTGGGAGTGGATTTCAGGTTAAGAAAAGGGAAAGCATCATCTAGGAATTTCACAAAGCACCTAATTCCAAGGACTGGAGTCATGTTTTATCTATTATATGATTTCAGACTTTGCCTCTACATTTACTGTGAAGAAAGGGTCTACTTAGTACAATGTTGGTGTCAATAAGATTGAAAGGAGAATGCTTAAAATGATTTGAGAGACCATTTCAAAGTATCCGCAAGTAATTTAGCAGTACTTCCAGTTACTTATAAGCAATTGAGAGGTTAAGTAGAAAATGATTTTAAATCTATTAATTAAAGCACTCCTGCCCCCAAGGAACTATACTGAGTAATATTTTTGCTAACCTCAAACACTGTATTTCTGATCTCTACACCTTTGTAAAAGCTAGCTCCCATGCCTGGAATATACTCTCTGCTCATATTCATATCTTATAATCCCTAGGTTCCTTCAAAGTTCAACCCAAGCTGACAGTCTCCATGAAACCTTTCTTTACAACCCCAGCTAATGGTACTTCCCACCCAAAATTATCTATTAAATTTGTATTTTGTGTGTGTATACTTATTTTGCATATTCTTACATAGGTACAAGCTTACATGCTGCCAGCTCCATAAATAATTTCAAACTATGAAAATCAAATTACTAAAATCTCCATATCCTTTGACCCAGATATCTACCACTGGACATGTATACCCAAGAAGGTTATTGGTAAGAAAAAAAATCCCTCTATATGCTAAAATATTTATAATAGCGCTTTTTGTGGTAGCAAAGAACTGGGAACAAAATAATGTCCATTGACCTAGGATGTTTAAACAAATTGTGGCATATTAATGTAATGGAATATTGTTGTGTTATAGGAAATGACAAATGAATACAGAAAAGCATGGAAACATCTACATGAACTGATGCAAAGTAAAATAAGCAACATCAAGAAAAGAATATACACAATAACTACAACCAAGTAAATGGAAAGAACAACCACAAAATAATAAAAAGTGAATGCTGCAAAATTAACAGATGAAGCCTGGCTTGAAAAAAGAGATTTGAGAAGACATTAGTACCCCAACCCACTTTCAGAGGTAGGAGGTCCTTGAGTGTGATACATTGAACATATTTTCAGACTTTTTTAATGTATTTATCAGTTATGCTGATTTTTTAATTTTTTTTTTCTTTAAAACATTATTTGTTATATGGAATGGCATTTGGGGAGGGGAACAAGGAGGAATACTAGGGGAAATTGTGGTGACATAAAAAACAGGACATCAATAAAAACATTTTAATTGAGCAATGTAAGCTCCTTGAAGTCACAGATGATTTCATTTTTGTATTTGTATCTGCATCATCTAGCATATTTGTAAACCAGTTAGCACAGTGCCTGGCACATAATAGACTCTATATAATATAAATGCTTATTCCCTTCCCCTACCCCGCCTTCCCTTCCCTTCCTTATTTAACAAATGTTTGTCGAATGGATTGCTTTGCATATATTTTGTTTATAATTTATGTATGTATTGTTGCCACACCCACTCCCCTCAGAAAATAACATAAGCTTCTTGAGTCTTTGTATCCCCAGCAATTAGTAAAATATGTGGCCCAGAGAGCTTAATAACTGTTTGTTGATTGATTGATTGATTTATTGATTAGCCTAGTTCTGGCTACTGAACATATTGAAAGTGATAAAACTCCCATTAGCATCATGGATGCTAGAAGGACACCTATCTTTTTACAGATGAAAGAAACTGGACAGTAATCTTCCTTAGGGTATTTTCCAAAACTAGACAGGTCACTTTTGCCAAATTACAGATACCTTCATTTGGGCAGGTATTTTCTTTTTCCTTGGGCTAAACAATGAGATGAATGAAATTTGTCCTTTCTTGCCATCTGCCCTAACTGCTTCTTTCCACCTGTACCAGCATTTCCCTGGGGGAGTTCATGCATTCAGCTATGTCACTCCTGCCTTGAAGTTGAGCTGTCTTGATTGGCTCCTTACTGAGTGTTAATATACCTGTGCTGTTCTGTCTAGCTGGCCCCAGATCGTACTTCATATCCCATCCGGCTGTCCATGCAGGCCATCTTTCTGTCTGCCTCCCTGCTGCCCACGTGCCTGGCCTCCAGCCTCCCTTTCTACCTTTTGCTATGGGAATTGTAATCAAATCAATTGTACCCATTGCTTCTGGAAAGGGAATGGTAATTGATTGCCCTAAAGATCAACTTACTATCACTGTGATTCCTCAAAACAAAACAACACATTCCCTGGCCACCACTACCTTATGTGTTTTATGTCCCCAAATGTCAGCCCCTTGCTGCAGGGACTGTATCACTTAAGATATTTGTGTCCCTGGTGCTCAGCACCATACCTGGTACATGGTAAGCACTTAATAAATACTATTACATTCATTCATGCACCAGAGAAAGATGTAGTTGAACACAACGCATTTGGACAAATAGAGGTCTTGTTTCAATTCTCGCGCTCTTTGGCTTTGTGGCCTTGGATATGTCATTTAAACTGCCTAGGCCTCAAATTCCCAGACAAAAAATGAAGGAATGGAATTAGTATCAACTGAGGTTCCTTGTGGCTCTTAAAATCTATGAGGTTACATAATTGCCTTTTGAATAACCCCATTGCTTTAGATCTAGCCTACTTTCTTTCAAGGTCTGAGCCTCAGTGTGTCAGATAATGATACTAAGAAGCTGGTAAGTAAGTATCAAATGAATGATCACATAAGTGATTCCAAATACTGGAAGGCATCAATAAAATATAACTAGCAGAAAGCAGGCAATTTAAATCAGTCTCTAGTAATATTCATATCATGAATGTGTGGAAGTATACATCCCATCATCACATAATCCAGAATTTGAATGTTTCACTTTAACTTCCTCATATTCAATTCAATTCAATTCGATTTGATTCAGTTAAAACCAAACCAATTGAACAAATATTTATTGAGCGGCTAATATGACCAAGAAAATATGACAGCTTCTAGTGAGGCCAAAACAGAATAGTCACTACCCTCAAGGTACTTATATTCACCAGAGGGAAACAGCATGTGCATAAGTAACTCAAACTATGTAGATAAGTATGTATATATATAACAATATTAATTGCCTCTATGCAATTGCATTAAATTAGGTATTGCATACATTATACACAAGTATCCAGGTTTAAAGCAGGTGTGATATTGTGGAAATAGCACAAGTCTTAGGACCAGAAGGCTAGGTTTAATCCCAAGATCTGTCGTTTCTTACTATTGCAGTTGAAATGTGAACACTTCATTTCTGAGCCTTATTTTCCACATCTATAAAATGATGAAAATAATATGCATACTGTCTTCTATGCATGTAATGCAAAATAATACATAGAAAACTGGCTTTAGACTCATAAGTACCTCAGTCCAAGTCCCTCTTCTGACACATACTGGCTTTGGTAACTTTTGGTAATCACTCTGGGAAAATCACTTAACCTAGCGAGCACTTATAAGAGCTCTCTAAGACAATATATTGCAGCACCAGGTGGATTTACATTGACAAAGAAAATTTCCTCAATAAGAGGGCCCTAAACTAATGACATCACAAGTCCAGTTTAAAAAATAAAATAGAACCATTTACTGACTTATGAAATTCATGTATAATACTATATACAAAAAGTGCTCTTGTCAAATTAGAATTTATTATTATGCACTGTTATGAGGTATTCACCCCATAGCATAACCTAAGTTTCAGTGAAGAAGCACACCCTCCCTACAGCAGCAGTGAGTAACAGCTTCTATCAGGAATAAGGCAACTCTTCATAAACCTTTTCACTAGACAGAGCATTGTAAGAGAATCTGTCTGTCTCTGATTACTCACTACCATTCTTTGCTTGAGCAAAACCAACACAGGAGCGAGATTATAAATTTCAATTCAATGAAACCTGTGCATAGCCGCAGAGACACAAACAAAATTTACTGCATTTAAGGAGCCATAGTCCATAAAAATAAAATTACTTCAAAAATTGTATTTGCTTGAAGTTAAATGCAAATTGAATGTACTCTAATCTATTCGGCATTTATCTGGTGCTGCTTGCCATCACACCTAGAAAGTTAACATGATTATTTAGCATTTATATAGCTCTTTATATTTGCAGAATGTTTAAACTTACTTTGCTTAGCAGTGTCTTCTGATCTTTATGAGCTGGGGCAGGGATATTAGCCCCATTTTACAGCTGAAGAAACTGATTCCTGAAGGGGTTGCCTTCTGAGTTTACTTGAAGTCATAAATCATTCATCTAGATGGCTGGTCCACTTAGACATCCCACACATTCCACTCCTTGTGTGAGTGCACAGGCAAACTTGATTTGCTGTCTACAGGCACATTTTTAGCGTGCCTCTTTTCTGGTTTCCCTGACAAATGAGCTGAACTATATAAAGTTAATAGTTAGTGGGGAACAAGTATTTGTGGGCTCTTCAAACTGTAAATACATAATCCTGTGATTGTAAGGCCAATTGACTGCTCTGGTGTCATCCACTTACCCCTTGCTATCAGTCCCTGACTAATCACCCAAACAATCTACAGGGAGGATTATAATGGGTTTTCTGGTGAATAAGATGGCCAGAGGCCATCTGCTAACACCTTAGAGTAAATAGAAGGCCACCCTAGGAGTCAAATTCAACCCCAGGCTGGGATACCTACAGCTTTGTGTGACAATGGACAAGTCACTTAACCTTTCAATACCCCCAGGCAACTCTCATTCAGTAAATCATGAATGACTTCCTAATCTCCTCTTGTAGCAATTTTATACAACAATGAAATCCTAGGACCAAACCAAAAGAGCATATAGTTATGATCATTGATCGTATGATCCCTTATTAGGGTCATCCCAGTTCTATAAAAGAATGTGGATGTAGATGACTCCATCTCAGGGAAGAGGTAACATTAGAATGTAAACTCTCTATGAGTAGGGATTCTTTCATTCTTTTTACTTGTATCTCCAGCACCCATAGAATGCCCAACACATAACAGGTGTTTAATAGATGTTTGTTGATCACTATTTACCTCTGTCTGTCTCAATTTCCTCATCTGTCAAATGAGAATAACAATAGCACCAACCTCTCAAAGTGGTAGAGGGGAGCAAATGAGACAACATCTATAAAGCACTTACCCTACTGCCTGGCACATAGTAGGTGCTATATAAAATACTAGCTAATGCTAGTAATTAGCTAGCTAGTTATTGTTGACTGATTGATTATCCAAACCTCATCACAGAGTAGGGACTTATTCACTACTCCACTTAAACAAACCCTTAAGTACTACCAATTGAATATAGAAGAAAGAAATTCCTGAGGACTCAAATAGTAAGACTCCATCCTCCAAATGACAGTAATCCAGGGGTCAAAATCCCTAACACTAGGCAGGGCATCACAGGTAAGAAGGGTAGACCCCTTTTAGCTGCAGTGGTATTGTTGAGGTCTAGAGGTTTAGGGGTGCTGGGACCCCAAAATCACAACATGCAGGTCCTGCCCAAAAGAATTCGACCCAAGCTTTCTTTCAATGAAAGAAAAGGTTTATTAGAACATCCGTCATATTGGGCAGACTCTCAAGAAATCTAAGCATTACTGAGCTATTGGCTAGATTATAAGAATCTGAGCATTGGCTAGATTTTAAGAATCTGAGCACTTTAATGTAGACAAGATGGACCTTCTATAAAGAAAGACTGTGGGAGGGATCTAGGAGTGGCCAAGTAGTTTGGAGTGACTGGAGGGGTCTCAGGAAGATCTAGATAGGAGTGGCCAGTAAGCTGGGGTGAACAGAACTCCTGGAACCTGGACCACGTGGCCAAGGAAGAATGGAGTCTAGATAGAATTAAGGGTAAGAAGTGGCTGGGGTAATAGACAGTGAAGGGCTAAGTAACAGAATTGAGACTACAATGAAAGACCAGCTGATAGGCTTATAGCCTCAAGTGAAAGCCAGAGATTTGGCCATACGGGAAAGCCCAGGGTTTTTCCTTTTTGGGGTCCAGATCCCATCCTCATCAGTATTGCTCCACAAGAGATTTGATAATCTACAAGGACCTCTTCTTGAGCCTCTGATTTCATAATACAGTAATCCTGATCAACAACAGCATTGCAGATGCAAACCAATTTCAGAGCCACAACACTAAACAGGTTGAGGTAGCTGTTTTGATGGTAACAACTACTAGAACTTAATAGGAACATGAAATGATTCTTAAAGTCCCTGCGCTAAACTCAGATGCCCCTCCCTGAGGCTCTGCTGAAAGTGGAGCTCTCCTCCCAGCAGTCCCCTCTGTATTTGTTTAGCAGCAATGTGGATGGTCTCCCTCAACAGTGAGCTAGAATTCACAAAACTGACCGCTAGTAATCATGGTCACCTCTGTCGTTCAGAAAATGTAGAACTTTAGATAAAATAATTGATCTCTATTGGTCTTCTTTTCCTCATCTGTCAAATAAGTCTATTGAGAACACAGTGGGGTATGGCAGAAATGGCTCTGAATTTAGAATCAGGGGATTTAGGTTTGAATCCTGCCACTGCTACTATTCATAATAATACTAATTCTGGGTTCCTATTTTCATCTTCTAGCCATCAATCTTAAGACCTTATGGCTAAATAATTTCTAACATCCCTTCTAGCTCAAATATTCCATCATTGTCCACATCAGTGATGTCAAACAGCTAGAAATGGGGGCCACTAACCTGTACATAAGGATCATTGTGGGCTACGTAGGTATTTGGAAAACCACACATTAACATTATCTATGCTTCATTGTATTTTTATTATTTTATTAAATATTTCATAATTACATCTTAATTTGTTTCAAGCAGCTTATACATTAAAGGTTCAGAGGACTTGGAATATGATATTCCAGAAGGCAAAGGAGCTTGGATTACAACCAAGAATCAACCACACAGCAATAATCTTTTGGGGGGGAAGTATATATTTAGTGAAATAGGAGACTTTCAAATTTTCCTAATGAAAAGACCAGAGCTAAACAGAAAATTCATTCTTCAAATACAAGACTCAAGAGAAACATAAAAAGGTAAATAAGAGAGAAAAAAAATCATGTTATTCAATAAAGTTAAACTGTTTACAACCCTCCACAGGAAGATGATACTTTTAACTCTTGAGAACTATATCTCTATTAGGGCAGTTAGAAGGGGTATACATAGACAGAGGCTGTGGGTATAAGTTGACTTTGATGTGATGAAGAAAAAAAATTAAGAGGTGAAAAAAAGGATTATATTGGGAGAAGAGGAAAGGGGGAGACAGAATGAGGTAAATTACATCACACTGAGGATCACAAAAGACTTACTACAGTAGAGGGAAAGAAAAGGACAGGGAGCATTGTTTGACACTTACTCTTACCAGATTTGGTTCAAAGAGGGAATAACATACATATTCAGTTGGGTGTAGAAATATATCTTACCCTATAGGGAAGTAAGAGGGGAAAGGGGAAAGAAGGAATGGGGGGAGGAGCTGATAGAAGGGAGGACAGAAGGGAGAACAGAAGTAGGAGGGGAAAGGGGAAATAAAAGGGAGGGTGAGAGGCAAATAGAAGGAAGGGCAGATTGAGGGAGGTGATGTTCAGAAGCAAAACAGTGGTGAGGAGGGACAGGATGAAATGAGATAGGGGACAAACAGAAAGAAAAAATAGGTTGGGGGGAAATCTGCACTTAATAATCATAACTGTGAATATGAATGGGATGAACTCTCCCATAAAACGGAAGTGGATAGCAGAATGGATTAAAAACCAGAATCCTACAATATGTTGTTTACAAGAAACACATTTGAAGCAAAGAGACACACACAGAGTAAAAGGAAAAGACTAAAGCAAAATATATCATGGTTCACAATCCAATACAGAAAGGCAGAAATATTAAATGCATCCTTTTCAGATCATGATGCAATAAAAATTATGTTTAATAAAGGACCATGGAAAGAGAGACTAAAAATTAATTGGAAATCAAATAGTTTAATCCAAAAGAATAGGTTGGTCAAATAACAAATCATAGAAACAATCAATAATTTTACCAAAAAAAAATGACTATAATGAAGCAACATAGAGAAACTTAAAGGATGGAGCCAAAGCAGTTCTTAGGGAAAATTTTATATCTCTAAATGCTTACATGAATACAGTAGAGAAAGAGGAGATTAATGAATTGGGTATGCAACTAAAGAAAGCTAGAAAACAAACAAATTAAAAATACCCAATTAAATATCAAATTAGAAATTCTGAAAATCAAAAGAGAGATTAATAAAATTGAAAGAAAACTATTAAAGCAATAAATAAAACTAAGAGTTGGTTTTATGAAAAATAAAATAAAATAGATAAACCTTTGGTTCATTTGATTTAAAAAAAGGAAAGAAGAAAACCAAATTACCAGTATCAAAAATGAAAAAGGATAAATTTACCACCAATGAAGAGGAAATTAAAGCACTAATTAGGAGCTATTTTGCCCAACTGTATGCCAATAAATCTGACAATTTAATTGAAATGGATGAATATTTACAAAAATATATAAATTGCCTGGATTAACAGAAGCTGAAATGACATATTTAAATAACCCCATTTTAAAAAAAGAAATTGAACAAGTCATCAATGAACTCCCTAAGAAAAAATATCCAGAGCCAGATGGATTTACAAGTGAATTCAACCAAACATTTAAAGAACAGTTAATTCTAATACTATATAAATTATTAAGAAAAATAGGTAAAGAAGGAGTCCTACCAAATTCCTGTTGTGACAAAAATGTAGTGCTGATACCTAAACCAGGAAGAGCCACAACAGAAAAAGAAAATTTCCCTAATAAATGTTGACACAAAAATTTTAAATAAAATATGAGATTACAGCAATTTATCACATGAACAATATACTGTGACAAGGTGGGATTTATACCAAGAGTGCAGGGCTGGTTAAATATTAGGAAATCTATCAGCATAACTGACTATATGTATAGCAAAAGTAACAGAAATCATATCATTATCTTAATAGATGCAGAAAAAAAAACTTCCCACAAAATATGCCACCTATTCCTGTTAAAAACACTGGAGAGGATAGGAATAAATGGAATTTTTCTTAATATGATATGTATTATATCTATATAGCTTTCCCAGTAAGATCAGGGGTGAAACAAGGATGCCCACTATCACCACTATTATTCAATATAGTACTAGAAATGTTAGCTTTAACAATAAGAGAAGAGAAAGAAATTGAAGGAATTAGAATAGGCAGTGAGAAAACAAAACTATAACTCTTTGCTGATGCTATGATGATATACTTAAGAATCCGAGAGAATCAACAAAAAAAACTACGTGAAATAATTAACAAATTTAGCAAAGTTGCAGGATATAAAATAATCCCACATAAATCATCAGCACTTCCATATATTACCAACAAAGCCCAGCAGCAAGAGATAGAAAGAGAAATTCCATTTGAAATAACTGTAGACAATATAAAATATTTGAGAGTCTACATGCCAAAACAAACCTAGGAACTATATGAACACAATTACAAAACATTTTTCACACAAATGAAGTCAGATCTAAATAATTGGGAAAACATCTATTGCTCATGGGTAGACCAAGCTAATATAATAAAAATGACAATTCCACCTAACTTAATTTACTTATTCAGTGCCATGCCAATAAAATTACCAAAATATTATTTTATAGAGCTAGAAAAAAACTAAATTCATCTAGAAGAACAAAAGGTCAAGAATATAAAGGAAATTAATGAAAAAAATGCAAAGGAAGGTGACCTAGCCATACCAAATCTAAAACCATACTATAAAGTGGCAATTATCAAAACCATTTGATACTGACATAAAAATAAAATACTGGCTCAATGGAATAGGTAGGGAACACAAAACACGGTAGTAAATGACTATAGTAATCTACTGTTTGATAAACCCAAAGACTCCAACTTCTAAGATAAGAACTCACTAGAGATAGAAACTAGGCACAGACCAACATCTCACACCCTATATCAAGATAAGGCTGAAGTTAGTATGTAATTTTGACATAAAAGGTGAGTATAAGCAAATTAGGAGAGCAAGTAATAATTTCGCTGTTAGATCTATGGAGAAGAGAAGAATTTATTACCAAACAAGAGATAGACAACATTATGAAATGAAAATGGATAATTTTGATTACATTAAATTAAAAAAGGTTTTGCACAAACAAAATCAATGCAACCAAGATTAGGAGGGAGGCATAAACCTGGGAAACCATTTTACAGCCAGTTTTTTTCTGAGAAATGCCCCATTTCTCAAATATATAGAGAACTGAGTCAAATTTGTAAGAATACAAGTCATTCCCCAGTTGATAAATGGTCAAAGGATATGAACAAGCAGTTTTCAGATGAAGAAGTTAAAGCTATCTATAGTCATATGAAATATTGCTCTAAATCTCTATTGATTAGAGAAATATAAATTAAAACAACTCTGAGAGGTGCCATCTCACACCTATCAGATTGACTAATATGACAGAAAAGTAAAATGGTAAATGTTGGAGAAGATGTGAGGAGATTGAAATATTAATGGTATTGGTGGAGTTCTGGACTGATCCAATCACTCTGGAGAGCAATTGGAACTATGCCCAAAGGGCAACCAAACTATACACATGCTTTGACCCAGCAATAGCACTTCTAGCTCTGTTTCCCAAAGAGATCATACAAATGGGAAAAGGACTCACATGTACAAAAAGATTTACAGCAGCTCTTTTTGTGTTAGCAAAGAATTAGAAATTGAGAGGATTCCCATCAATTGTGGAATGGCTGAACAGGTTATGGTATATGAATGTAATGGAATACTATTGTGCTGTAAGAAATGATGGGCAGGTGGATTTTAGAAAATCCTAGAAAGGCTCACACGGACTGATGCTGAGTGAAGTGAGCAGAACCATAAGAATATTGTATGCAGTAACAGCAACATTGTACTATGATCAGCTATGATAGACTTAGTTCTTTTCAGCCGTATCCAAGACAATTTCATGATTTCAAATGGTATCCACATCCAGACAAAGAACTATGGAGTCTGAATGCAGATCAAAGAATATTATTTTCAGTTATTTTTTTCTTTCTTTCTCATGATTTTTCCCTTTTGTTCTGATTCTTCTTTCACAACATGACTAATGTGGAAATATTTAAGATGATTGTACATGTATAACTTATATCAGATTGCTGGTGTCTTGGGGAATGAAGAGGGAGAAAAATTTGGAGCTCAAAATCTTATAAAAATGAATGTTGAAAACTAAAAATAAATAAGTGGGGATTTTTTTTAATTTGGCTGAAAAAAAAGTGCAGCCCACAATTACAGTTTGTCCATGTATGAAGCATGCTGAACAGAAGCAGAATTTCTATAAAATCTTGGAGTTAGGTACTAATTTGCAATCTTAGAATAAATAGTGTAGAAAGAGGCAGAGGGACATGTCTAAGAAATCTGCTTAGTTAAATGAGCAAATGACTAGGCCTTGGAAATATTTCAATTCCCTCATACTCTCTGGTCTTCCAACTAAGATCTGTGTCCCTAGAAACACTCTAGCCTCAAATGTTTTCTACTTGCTTTGAGTTTCTCTTATTCTTGGCTTTAAAATTCTAAAGTGAATCAAGTATTGAGATAGTCCAGTCATAAAATGATAGACTTCTAAAGTTGAAGGGGGCTTAAAGATGATATAATTCATTTCTTTTCTTTTACAGGTGACACTGAGACCCAGAGGTATTAAATGATTTACTCAAGGTCACATAAGTATTATGTAGTAGGGCCAAAATAGTGTGATTGAGAGAAACAAAACAAAATACTAGACTCAAAGTCAGAAAACCTGGGTCTGCTATCTCTATGGCCTTGGACAAGTCACATGATCATAGACTCAGACTTAAAAAGTACCTCCTGTTCTATATAGTCCAGCCCACACCTGGCCAAAAATCCTCTCTACAACACAAGGCTATCTAGTCTTTTCTTAAAGAGTTCTGATGAAGAGGAAATCACTACTTTCCAAGAAAGCCCATTTTGTTTCTAGGTAGCTCTAACTGGTAAGAAATTTTTCCTTGCATTTCCTTACATCTATTTCTTATAAGAGCCCTAGTTTCCTTCAGAACAAAATCTCAGGTGCCAATTTTTACATGAGACCTTTCATGATTCTTCCAGGTATTAGTACCCTCTTCCTCTTGAAATTACTTTGTATTTATTTATTTGTGTATATGTGATTCCCCCCCTTTAGCATAAAGATTACAGCAATATATCACAAAGATCATGCACTCTGGCCAGGCAGGATTTATAGCAGGAATGCAGGACTGGTTTAATATTAAGAAAACTGTATGTATGATTGACCATATCAGTAAGAAAAACAATAAAAATTATGTGATTATATCAATAAACATAGGAAAAGCTTTTGACAAAATACAACATTCATTCCTATTGAAAACAATAGAAAGCATACGAATCTCTGGAGCCTTTCTTAAAATAAGTAGTATTTATCAAAAACCAAAAGCAAGAATTATCTGTTATGGGGATAAACTTCCCAAGAAGATCAGAGGTGAAGCAAGAATTCCATTATCACCATTATTATTCAATATATATTAGAAATGCTAGCTATAGCAATAAGACAAGAAAAAAATGGAGCA
The DNA here is from genome assembly GCF_900497805.2 of Vombatus ursinus. Lineage (NCBI taxonomy): Eukaryota > Metazoa > Chordata > Mammalia > Diprotodontia > Vombatidae > Vombatus > Vombatus ursinus. The sequence goes on along the minus strand of NW_020954608.1, from coordinate 32,323,101 downwards.
ATAAATATAGGCAATGAGGAAATATACCTAATTGTTTGCAAATGATATGATGGTTTGCTTAGAGAACCCCAGAGAATCATCTGAAAAACTCAGAAAATTAACAATGTTAGCAAAGTTGTATGATATAAAATAAACCTACAGAAATCATCAGTAGTTCTATATGCTACCAAGAAACAGCAGAAAGAGATAGAAATAGAAATTTCATTTAAAATAATTGCAGACAATATAAAATACTTGGGAGTCTACCTGCCAAAACAAACCCAAGGACTTAGATAAACACAATTATAAAACACTCTTCATGCAAATAAAAATAGATCTGAACAATTAGAGAAGTATTAGTTGTTCATGGGCAGGTTAAGCCAATATAATAAAAAAGACAATTCTACCTAAGTTATTTTACTTGCTTGTTGCCAACCAATCAAACCACCAAAGAATTATTTTATACAGCTTTTTTTTAAATAATAACAAAATTCATCTGGAAGAATAAAATGGTAAAGAATATCAAGGGAATCAATGAAAAAACACACGAAGGAAGGCAGCCTAGCAGTACTATATTATTATTTTTCTATTATATTATTTTATTATTATTTCAAACTATATTACAAAGTGTAATGAATTGAAAACAAGCTGGTATTGGCTAAAAAAAATAGTGATGGATCAATGGTATAGATTAGGTACACAATACACAGTAACAAATGACTATAGAAATCTTGTGTTTGATAAACTCAAAGATTCAAGTCTTTGGGGCAAGAATTCACCACCTGAAAAAATTTGCTAGGAAAACTGGAAAGCAGTTTGGAAGAAACTAGGTATAGACTGCCATCTCACACTGCATACCAAAACCAGGTCAATTATCAGAGAAACTTGCTGCAAATTACTTTTCCAAGTTACCTACTTTCCTTCTAATTTTGGCTACATTAGTTTTTTTTGTGCAAAAACTCTTTAATTTGATATAATCAAGATTATTCATTTTACTTCAAGTGATCCTCTCTCTTGTTTGGTCATAAACCTTCCCTTATCCATAGATATGATAAGTAAATTAGGGGAGCATGGAAAAATTTACCATATTTGGCCTTTGTATAGCTATTATCTGGCAGCTTGCTTTACAGACAGTATGCATTAAATAAATAATTGTTAAACTGAATTGAGCCTAACTTTGTAATATTCCTCTTCTTTTTTTTACTATTTTAAATTCCTATTTATTTTCCTCAAGCAATTACTAATTTTAAAAATATATTCCATCAAATCACAAGTGTATTCTCAATTTAGAGCCAGCAGGGGGAAAACAAAAGTGAAGACTTCTTAGTGGAAAGATTGCTGGATTGGAAGACCTGGATTCAAATCCCTGTTCTATTAATTATTATCTGTGTGACTAAGGGTAAATCATTAATCCTGGGATTCAGTTTGCTCATCTGCAAAATGATAAGGTTAGATTCAATAGTGGGCTGGTAAAGTTTTAACCAATGCCTCTCTGGAAAAAAAAATTGTGTGCACAACTTTTAACTTTAACTTTCATTATTAAGCATTTCTGTTTCTTTTTCTTAAGTTATTAGACAATCAAAAAAACTATAAATCATAACCTAATTTGCATCCTTTGCAGATTTCTAAGGTGCAAATCTTCACACTGAAAATTTAACAATCAGGTCACTGATGGCTGGCTCCAGCTTTTCCCTTGTAGACTAGATGACCTCAAAAGTCCATTTCATTTCTAACTGCTGTGAAAGCTATATCTTCTCCCAGAGGCAACACTCTATAGTTAGCAATCCACGTGGGGGATGAGGGGAGGAGAGTGGCAGGGATAGCAAGAAAAAACACATTAGCCAAGTCATGAGAATCACTGGGAGAATCTAAGTGGAGAGCCAGGAAGACCTGATCCATAAGTTACAAGAGACAGAAATCTAACCAACCTCTGCCTCACAAAATTTCTTTTACACTTACTATTTTTTTTTGCCTAATTTCTTCTCTTGAATTTTAGAAGGAAGGGAAGCAGAATGATTTGACTCAGGGAGGTAAATCTTAATTTTATTTGCATGTCTATGAAATGGCAATTCACAGGATCATAGATTTGTAGCTATAAGGGACCTCCGAGAGCATGTAGTCCAGCCCCCTCATTCAGTTCATTGAAGTACCTGCCAAGTGAAACACATTGATTTGATGTCTGCCTCAGTAGTTATCTTCGGTATTCTCTTAATATTTCCCTTATGGCTAAAGCCTCAATTCAACTTTCTCTCAGATATGTTTAGAAGATATTACAGGTTCCTATCACCTTAGCTAAGAAAAACAAGCAAAAATTTCCATGATACCAGGACAAGAGACAGTGTTTCCAGAGAGCAGGAGGCCAGTATTGCCATATCCTTCACAAAATAAAAAGGAAGAATACGTAACTCATTAGAGAAATGGGCAACTTTTGCCATAAGAGAAATTATTTAATTTTAGGACATGAAGGTGGTGTACTATAAGTAAAAGAGCCCAAGTCTTGAGATCAGAAGGCATGGATTCAGATTGCTGCCTTACCATGAATAAATTCCCTAACTTTAAAGGGCTTCATTTACCTTGTCTACATGTTCTCTTCAGGAAAAGGACAGTGCTTTATTCTTCAATTTTTCTTTATTCTTCAAGATTTCTTTATTTCTCATGCTATGTAGCACAGTGATAAGGCTAAAGTAAGCACTTAACAAATATTCCTTAAATCTTATTTTAAAATGTTTATTCAATGCTTACTATAGATAAGGCATTTTCCTAGGCATCATTTTTTTAAACCTCATTTCTCCTGTCTTGTCACTTTCTTTATCCAAAGGATAATAAGCATATGCATACACCCAATGACTTACTGGACAGTGCTCAAGTAATGGAATTGGAAAAGATAAAGTTTGCTGACCAATCTCTAGGTATTTCTGCTCCTCTTTCTCTTTAAGCAGCCCTCATATACAAGGAAAAGTAAGTTTCTCATTTGATTCTCACCAAAAAAAAACAAAAACAGAAACAAAAACAAAACAACAAAAAACAGTGAATCAGGTGGTATTCTTATCCATGTGCTACAGATGACAAAACTGAGACTCAGAGGAGTGAAATGTTTTGCCCAGGGTCACACAGTTAGGAAGTATCTGAGGCAGAATTTGAATTTAGGTCTCAAGACCATTACTCTTTGTACTATACTGTGTATAACTCACATTTATAATAGGCCTATAAGACTTTCCCCACCTTATGAGCTTCAGAAATCAAGTATTATTATTATACCCATTTGCATATGAAGAAACTGAGGCTAAGTGGCTTGTTGATGGATATAGAACTAGTAGGTGTTGGTCCCAGGAATAAGATATCCTCTTGTATTTGTGTTGGGGTAGGAGGAGGGAGAGGAATTGGACATATTATTGGAGCAAAGCTTGGTTGCAAACACATTTTTCCTCATTAATTTGTAGGAGGAAAATTCTGAATTCGTGAAAAAGCTGAATTAAAGAGTTTATTTACGGAAGGTAGTATATATTGTACTGGAGAGATCAATGAATTAGGAATGAGAAAGCTTGCTTCTGGGCACTGGATTTCCCACTAACTCTGTGTAGCTTTGGATAAATCATTTAACTACTTTGTTCCTCAGTTGTTTTTTGTTTTAATTTGTAGAATGAGAGGATTGAAATAAATGATGTTTCTAAAGACTCCTCCATCTCTGAACACTCATGATGCTAAAGGCAAGTTTATCACTTTAATATTACAGTAACCCAAGTGAGCTTAATCAGTCAATCAACATGCTTGCTTATGCCAGGCATTATATTCAATGCTGGCATTATAAAGGCAAAAATAAAGGTCTGCCACCAAGAAACTTACATTTAATCAGGGGAAATAGCATATATGCATAGAAATAAATGCAAAACTCATATAAAAGTAGATATAAGGTAATTTGATGGAGTTGAAACTGGCAGTTGGTGGCATCAGGAATGTACTTATGTAGGAGATACAACATAAACAGAGAAGAGAGGGCATTCCAGGCATGGAGGACAAGCTGTACAGAAGTACATTCATTGATAGTAGATTCCATTTTGTTGTTGCTCAGTCATTTCAGTTGTCTCCAACTCTCCACGACCTCATTTTTTAGTTTTCTTGGCAAAGATACTATAGTGGTTTGCCATTTCTTTCTCCAGCTCATTGTTCAGATGAGGAAACTGGAGAAAATAAGATTAAGTGACTTGCCCATGATTACTCAGGCTGAATATGAACTCAGGAAGATGAGTCTTCCTAATTCCAAGCCCAGTGTTCTATCCATTTTACTCCCTAACTCTCCTGGTAGATTGAGTAGCATCCTTCTAAATGTCCCTTCAGAAACAGCAACCACTACTTGGAGATTCCAAAGGGGCTGGCTATGTATTAAGTCCAATTAAATGTTTCCTGTTTTGTTTTGGCTGGGAATGTTGGGAAACTTAAAGAAGGTGTAACTTTTGTTCAGGGCACCTAGGTGACAAAGCAGATAGAGTGCTGGGCCTAGAGTCAAGAAGACCTGAATTTAAACCCAGCCTCAGATACTTACTAGCAGTGTGATACTCGACAAGCCATTTAACCCAATTTGCCTCAGTTTCCTCATCTGTAAAATGAGCTGGAGAAGAAAATGACAACCCATTCCACTATCTACCAAGAAAATCCCAAATAGGGTCACAAAGAGTCAGACATGACTGAAAAACAACTAAACAACTTTTGGTCTAGATTTTCTTTAATCTCTGCTTCTGAATGTGCAGTGAGTCTGTGCTTGAAAGTAAAGCTTCGTAGAGTACACTTGCTGTACGTGGTGATTTAATGGCAAAGGCAGACATTTTGCCTGGAAGGGCAAAACCTCTCACTCCCATCCCCTACTTCTGCCCAAGCACAGGTGGTACTCTTGTTATAGCAACCAGCTGATAAATTGTATAATTTTCCTTTATATATGAAACATCATTTGTTTCATGAGTAGGCACCATGGGGAAGCAGAAGAAACACTGTTAGGGGAGTCAGTAAAGCTGGGGGTGGGGGAATCCTACACCCAGTTTTACTACTTATTGGTGAAATGGTAAGGTAATGCTAAATTATCTCTAAAATAGTTTATTGCTCTGAAGGTCTATAAGTAAAAATTCACAACTACTAAATGCGGTATTTTTTTAAATAGAAGGCTTAGTTATTTACATACACTGAGTTCACAAGTAGTACAATTAGAACTTCCCCTCAAAAATGACAAAATCATAAGTTAATGCCAAAAAATACACTAACATCCCTCACAAAAACTGAAAAGGTAACTTTCTGGTGTGAAAGTTCTAGGAGAAGAAAACACAGAGACAGGGGTTCTCTTAAGGTTATAATAAATGTCTTGAGGAAAGTCACTGCCTTTATTTTTTTCAATCTCATTCTTCTCAAGGAAATAAAAGCTTTCAACCTCACCCCATCAACCACCCTTCACCCAATGGCAAAGCATTTAAATTTTGTCCCACTACTAAGCTGAAAAATGTTCTAGTGGGTTTCTTCTCTCCCACCTTGAGCTCCTCCCCACCCTCACCATCTCCCCTGCTCTGAATCTCAGGCTCTAGATATTTGAAATCTTGGTAACTCTGCCCTGTGCCTGAACCCTTGTCACAGCTCAGAACAAATGGCTATTACTCCCAAGCTGTTGTTGACCTCAACATTTTCTGACAGTGGCTTCAGCTCTCTTTGTGTGATTGGCATTTCTCAGAAAGCTAACACCTCTGGTTCCATGGCTGATAGACTATGTCTGTGGTCTGTAGTTGGCATTTGAAGCAGAAGTAAGTAAAAAAAAGAATTGGCTTTTCAGTTCCCATGTAATTCAGTAAGGGTAGGCTGTACCTTCCCTCCAGATCTCTGTCTCTCATTTATTAGGCAAGATGTGTGTTCCCCATGCATGCACTTGATGCCTGATTGTTGATTTCATAGTTGCTGTTTTTTAATCAGTAAATAATGAATGTGGCTTGCTATCTTATATTCTGTGTACCTGCTCAGTTAATGCTTTGTCTGATTCAAGAAGAAATACATCAGCTCTAATAGTGTGTTGGGGGTGGGGGGAAGGGAGAGGGAAGTGTATAATCAGGATTAATGGCACTATTCCCATTAAAGGAAAGCATTCTTTCTCACCATACTGTTTTCTCTCTTCAGTGGGTCGTACCCTTTGGAGAAGGAACTTATGGCACCCTCCTCTGTGTACTACTGCTAGTATTCCTAGCCAAAGATTAAGTCACAGCCAAGGTAGGACAAATGGGCCTTAGGCTCCAGCTTGATCAACTTTAGAAGGTGTCAAATTCTGCTGTGGAGCAGGAAGAGCTATGTTCTAGACTCCAGAGAGAGATTTGGGGAAGTGCAAAGGGTTACAATTCCTGACACTCCAGGCTCAGCTTCTCAAGCAGGGTCTAAGACAAATCCATTTTGTTAAGATAAATTGGACTCCACCACTCTGGGTATTACGCTAGCTAAGGCTACTGAGAATGAGATGGTCATTTAGGCACAAAGCAGGGGATGGGAAAGTAGGATTGCCATCCCCTGAGGTGCTGAGCTCCCACTTACCCAACCAGGCCCTTCCTTTCCATGGATGGGAGGTTCTGATCAGAAGAGGTACCATGGGGCAGAAGGGAGCATCCTATCACCATGAGGGCTCTGACATAAACTCCTACTCCTTCTTTCTCATGTAGCCAGAGATCCATGCCAGCCAGCAGCAGGAGAAAACTGCTGGAGTCACCTTTCAATGGGCAAGGGCCTCACATTGCTCTTATTACTATATTCCTTTCTATTATTGTCACTCCTTCCTGTACTTACAGTGAAGGAAAGGCCATTCAGATACAGATCTGCTCTGCCTGGGAAACTTTGGAAGATAAGCTCCAACTCCTACTGCCTTTTCACTTTGGTATAAGGTCTCAGCCTCCCATGTTTGAAAATATGTATCGTTTTCCATCAATTGTCTACCACCTCTCTGTAGTATGGACTTCATCATCAGGTCCTCCAAAGTCACTTGGTCATTGCACTGATCAGATTTCTGAAGTCTATCAGTATTTTTTCCTTTATATTATTGTATTCATCATGTAAATTTTTCTCCTGGTTCTTCTTACCTTGTACTATATCAGATCATACAAACCTTCCCAAATTTCTCTAACTTCTTCCAATTTAATGTTCTTATGATATAGTAATATTTTATTACATTCATATGCCACAATTTTTTTCAGGCTTCCTCCACTCAGTAGACAACTATTTTCCTTCTGCTTGTTTGCTACAACAAGAAGTACTCCAATAATTTTTTTTTGTATATATGGGGCTTGTTCTTCTGTCTTTGACTTTCATGATGTATATGCCTGGTAGTGGTATTGATGGGTCAAAAAAAATGCGTAGTCTATTGGCTTTTTTTGTATACTTCCTAATTGGTTTCTAGAATGATTAGGCCAATTCATTGTTCAACAGAAGAATTGAGATATTTTGAGTACTCTTCCAACCATCTTCCAGTATTGTGTTCTTAATAATGTTTCCATTGCAATAAGGAATTTACCCCTGATTTAGGCCAGGCCTAAACTCAAGCCAATCTGGTGGTTCAGGTTCAGAATTGGAACAAAGCATGATAATCATAGACTATTTCATGATTAGCTCAAGTTGATTTCCTTAACCACCATTACATTGAAAAGATTTTCAGGAAGAATATAAAATTGATTGAGTTGAATACAACTTCTCTACCTTATAGGTTGGCCATGTCAACACTCACTCCTGTCAAGACTGAAGGAAAAACTCTTGTGTGTTGGCATTTTTATTGAGGTCATCAGAAAGTTATGTCATTTGTTCCAGTCTTACCCCACCCCCTCATCTGCTGACCAATTGAGGCTCTAGAATGGTTTCAACGCCTTTTAAGAAAAAAAAAAAAACTAGCCTATCCTGTGTGAGGTAAGACCTCAGAAAAAATTAGCTCAGCCTGTGTGTTGGGGAGGTGGAAATGGGTAGAGGGGAACCTAGTAGTTATTGCTCCCAATCTACGTTCTATGATGTGGCTGTTAGTCCCTAACCAGTAAGTGAAAATTCACAAGGAGAAAAAAAAGACTGAAAATGGGATAGACTTCTGTATGAAATGTCTCACACAACCACAGGATCATAAATATAGAGATGGAAGGAGCCAGGGGTATAATCCAGCCCATTTTCTTCATTCTATAGATGAAGAAACTAAGGCTCAGACTGTTGAAGTGATTTGCCCAAGGTCACATGAGTAGTAAATAGTAGAGCTAGACTGTGAATCTAGTTTTTCTGAATCCAAATTTTGAATATTTTCCATTATAACCTGCTGGCCTCTCAAATAGGTAGAGTGTTTTCTAACACTCACAGGAATTCTAATTCAAGCCAAGGTAATGAGTGCAGGAGAGTCTAAGGAAAGTATTTTCAGAAGTATCATGCTGTATAAAAAAGGTACATATACAAAGAGGCTTATCAAGAGGCTTATTGACTTTTTAAATAAATGATCATGTATAACTAAAAATAAGGAATGTGTGATAAAAGGTTCCCCAATTACTAATTGTGTCATTAGTAGTGAAAACAACATGAGTAATTACTGCCTCTGGAATCTATTCACACTGCTTTGGGAAACTCACTTTGGTAGAGATTGGGTGAACAAGATTAAAAAAAAAGATTAATCAATTTTGGATCAAGCTGACAGTGTACTATAGTCTCAACTTCTTTATTTGACAGGGTTACTAAGGGACATTTAGTGGGAAGGTATGGTATTTGTTACTAAAAAAATCATAGATATATCTGAAATGCCTCATCTTTCCCTGTAATAGTCTACCACGTATATCCATCAGTTTATCTACTCCCTTCTTGAAACAACTCCAGCTCATTGTTCATGAGTTTGATGTACATGTAAGATGCAAAGAACATAGCTTGAATGGTGCAATCAATTTCTTTTGTGGGATAACAGGAAACAAAGTTGGATGAAATTGACCCCAAATCTTCAATGGCTCCTGAAATAAACACTATGCATTCTGAATGCAGTTGCCTACTGAATGAATTTCAAACACCTCAGCTTGACATTTAAGGCTCTGTACAATCTGACTCCAACCCAAAGTTCCAGTCTTAGCCTAGCTCTGACACTTGCTGGCTGTATGGCAGTTAATTTTCCCTTTCTGAGACTCATTTTCTTTATTTGTAAAATGGAGATAAAACTACTTATACTACATTAGGTAAACCTTAAAGAGCTGTATAAATATGAGCTCTTATCATAAACTGTTCACCTACTCTTCTAGAACCAGATTGGTTTACTCACTATTCCCCAAATTCATCCTATGAATTCCTACCTCTGTACCACTATACCTTTGCTCAGGTTTTTTCAATATTCCTTGATTGTACCATTTTTGTCCTGACTCCATCTCTGTTTGTTGAAATCTTTCTAATATTTCAAGACTTGCCTTAGGTGTTATATCTTCCATGAGCTAGTCTTGATTATCACAATGAAAGTAAAATCATAGCTTAGTATCATTCCAATCATAATCTAAATTATTATACTTATCTATGTATATGTGATTTTCTCATGAGGTCTTTGAGGACAGGAGCTGCATCTTTTCCATTTTTGTATCTTCAGCATATCAAATATTGTTTTACATAAAGAAATATTTAATAATTATATATTGAATTGAATTAAATTGAATTATGGAGGTCCTCAGAGTTAATCACAAGCATTTAAGAACCTGTTTCAGGTACTATGTTAAATGCTGAAGATATAAAGAAAGGCAAAAATAATCCCTCCTTCATGGAGTTTGCATTATAATGAGGAAGATAATATTTATACAAATAGGTTGATAAAAGATATATTAAGAGTAGATGGAAGGTAACCCTGAGAGAAAGGCTCTAACAGGCATTCCTAACCTGGGATATTTGAACTTTTAAAAATATTTTCATGGCTGGGATTTCAATATAATTGATGTCCTTTGTAATCCTATGTATTTTATTTAATATATTTAAAAACATTATTCTGAGAGGGGGTCCTTAGGCTTCACCAGATTGTCAAATGGGACCATGACACAAAAAAGATTAAGAACCCATATTTTAACTCAAAGATCATTACAGACAGTGACAGTAGCCATGAAATTAAAAGAAGATTGTTCCTTAGAAGGAAAGCTATGGAAAATCTGGACAGCATACCAAAAAGCAGAGATATCACCTTGCTGACAAAGGTCTATATAGTCAAAGCTATGGTTTTTCCAGTAACAATGTATGGTTGTGAGAGTTGGATTATAAGGAAAATTGAGCACCACAGAATCGATGCTTTCAAATTGAAGTTTTAGAGAAGACTTTTGAGAGTCTGTTGGATAACAAGGAGATCAAATAAGTCAATATTTAAAGAAATTAATTCAGGCTATTCACTGGAAGGTCAAATACTGAAGCTTAAATATTTTGGCCAGACACTGAGGAGATGGGACACATTGGAAAAGACCTTGAGGTTGGGAAAGATTGAAGGCAAAAGGGAAAGGGGCAGCAGAGGATGTAATGGATGGATAGTGTCATGGAAACAATGAACATGAACTTGGACAGACTTCAAAAGATAGTGGAGGATAGAAGGGCATGCACGTCATGCTATCGTCCATGGAGTCATAAAGAGTCATACATGACTGAACAATTGAACAACAACAACAACGATATTCTAGCAGTGGAGGGAGACAGGCAAGACATTCTGCAGAAAATTATGTTTGACTTGAGCCTAGGAGAAAGCTAGAGTTTCTAAGAGGTAGAGGTGAGGAGGAAGAACATTCCAGGCATGGAAGACAGCCAATACAGATAAAAAGGAACAGAGATAAGAGATTGAGACTTCAAAATTAATATTTATTAGAACCTTATAAACAAAACGTAATAGAAATATAGAATTTCAGCTATTGTCATTGTTGAGACTAGATCTCCCTATTCTTGCACAGACTGGAAGTGTAACCACAACAACCAATATTTATATAGTGCTGAGTGCCTTGCAATTATTATTTTATTTGATCCACACAACAACCCCATGAAGTAGGTGCTGCTATTATCCCCATTTTACAGGTGAAGAAACTGAGAGAAAGGTTAAGTGACTTGCCCAGGGTTACACATCTATTAAATGTCTGAAGCCTATTTTGAAGTCAAGTCCTCCTGATTCCAGGCCCAGCTCTCTGTCCACTAGGCTTTTAGCTATTCCCAGGTGTAGGAGCTACTCATGAGTCAGTCCCACTGCTGCAGAGCATGGGAGTTTTGACTTGCTTCATTTCTGATCTGTACCAGTTAGCCCCCCCCAAAGCAGCCTGGTGATCCCCCTTTTCCTGGGGTCTCACTATAATGATACTAAATTTAATGAGGATATCTGATTTGCTTAGCCACCTAGAGCTCAGAATGTCAGAGCTCAAGGGATCTATCAATCTCAGCCTCTCCAAGAGCAAAAATTATAGGCCTGTACCATCATGCCCAGCTAAAATTTTAGATTTGTAAGTGGGTTGTTAGATCATTTGGTCCAGGCCATGAGAGGTACAATGAGTGGAATGACTTTCTACAACTCAGAAGGCACATATCTAGGACTTCAAAGTCAATTCTCCTAACTCCCTCACCCCATGCTTTCCACTACAAACCTGGTATTTGTAAGGTGAAAAAAGAAACAGAAATGGTGACATAACCTAAGAAGGATAGTATAACTTGCTCCTAAATGTCTACCCTGAGTAGGTTTGGCCTTGAAATGGCATAAAATGACCACACAGGATAACTTCATAGAATCCAAAAGCACAGTATCAGTTTCTTCTTAGACTTTTTATTTGGTAGTTATTCATAATGATCTAGACAGAGACAGTGGAGGCCCTACAGCTCTATTTGAATTCAGGATTTCTATTCAGCAGATATTGGGGCTACAGCTCCTATCAGGCTGGCACCTGTTGAATTGTCATTTTTTCTTTTCTTTTTTTAAAATTAATTCATTTATATTTAGTTTTCAACATTCACTTCCACAAGATTTTATGTTCCAAATTTTCTCCCCATCTCTCCCCTCCCCCACCCCAAGATGGCATGCATTCTGAATACCCCTTCCCCTAATCTGCCCACCCTTCTATCCCCCCCCTTCTCTTATCCCTTTCTCCTTCTATTTTCCTCTAGGGTAGGATAGATTTCTATACCCCATTGCCTGCATATCTTATTTCCCAGTTGCATGTGAAAACAAATTTTAACATTTGTTTTTAAAGCTTTGGGTTCCAAATTTTCTCCCTTCCTCCCTCCCCACTCACCCTCTTTGAGAAGGCAAGCAACTCAATACAGGTTATACATGTGTAGTCATGGAAAACACTTCCATAATAGCCATGTTGTGAAAAGCTAACTATATTTCCCTTCATCCTATCTCACCCCCTATTTGTTCTATTCTCTCTTTTGACCCTGTCCCTCCTCAAAAGTGTTTGCTTCTGATTACCACCTCCCCCTATTTTCCTGTATGGTAAGATATATAATTACATACCCAATTGAGTGTGTATGTTATTCCCTCCAGAAACCAAATCCAATGAGAATAAGATTCATTAATTCCCTCTCACCTTTCTCCTCTTCCCCTCCATGGTAAAAGCATTTTCTTCCCTCTTTTATTTGAGGTAATTTACCCCATTCTGCCTCTCTCTTTCTCCTTCTCCCAGTATAATCTTCTCTCACCCCTTAATTTTATTTTTTAGATATCATCCTTTCATATTCAACTCACTCTGTGACCTCTGTCTGTATATATTTTCCCTCCAACTACCCTAATACTGAGAAAGGTCTCATGAGTTACAAATATCATCTTTCCATGTAGGAATGTAAACAGTTCAATTTTAATAAGTCCCTTATGATTTCTCTTTCCTGTTTGCCTTTTCATGGTTCTCTTGAGTCTTGTATTTGAAAGTCAAATTTTCTATTCAGCTCTGGTCTTTTCAGCAAGAATGCTTGAAAGTCCTCTATTTCTCTGAATATCTATTTTTTCCCCTGAAGGATTATACCCAGGTTTGCTGGGTAGGTGATTCTTGGCTGTAATACTATCTCCTCTGACCTCTGAAATATCATATTCTATGCCCTCTCATCCCTTAATGTAGAACTTGCTAAATCTTGTGTTATTCTGATTGTGTTTTCGCAATACTTGAATTGTTTCTTTCTGGTTTGCACTATTTTCTCCTTAACCTGGGAACTCTAGAATTTGGCTATAATATTCCTAGGAGTTTTCCTTTGAGGATATCTTTCAGGAGGTGATTGGTGGATTCTTTCCATTTCTATTTTACCCTTTGATTCTATAATATCGGAGTAGTTTTCTTTGATAATTTTTGAAAGATGCTGTCTAGGCTCTTTTTTTGATCATGACTTTCAGATAGTCTAGTAATTTTTAAATTCTCTCTCCTGGATCTATTTTCCAGGTCAGTTATTTTTCCAGTGAGATATTTCACATTGTCTTCTATTTTTTCATTCTTTTGGTTTTGTTTTATAATTTCTTGATTTCTCATAGAGTCATTAGCTTCTACTTGCTCCATTCTGATTTTTAAGGAAGCATTTTCTTCAGAGAGCTTTTGGACTTCCTTTTCCATTTGGCCAATTGTGCTTTTTAAGGCATTCTTCTCCTCATTGGCTTTTTAGATTTCTGGACTTCTTTTGCCATTTGAGTTAGTCTATTTTTTAAGGTGTTATTTTCTTCAGTATTTTTTGGGATCTCCTTTGGCAAGCTGTTGACTGTTTTTTTTTTTCATGATTTTCTTGCATCACTCTCATTTCTTTTCCTAGTTTTTCCTCCACTTCTCTGACTTGCTTCTGAAAATCCTTTTTGAGCTCTTCCATGGCCTGGGACTGATTCATATTTATGTTGGAGGCTTTGGATGTAGGAGCTTTGACTTCCTTGTATTCTTCTTGTTGTATGTTTGATCTTCTTTGTCACCAAAGTAAGATTCTGTGGTCTGACTTTTTTTTGCGCTGTTTGCTCATGTTCCCAGCCAATTACTTGACTATTAAACTCTTTGTTAAGGTAGGGGTCTGCTTCCAGTATGGAAAATGTACTGTCCCAAGCTTTGGGGGTTTTGTGCAGCTGTTTTCAGAGATACTTCTAGGGACCAATAAATTTTCAGTTCTTCCAAGGTGGTATGATCAAAGGCAAGGTGTCTACTCCTTTCCTGGCCTGTGCTGTGGTCTCTGTGTGACCATAAGCACTCTTTAATGCCATGGAACTGTGAGGAGGATTCTCTCTCCACAGCCACCACAAACTCCACCATGCCAGCACTCCTCCTTGCCCTGGGACTGCCACCCAGGGCTGGGTCTCAGATCAAAGCACAGGCAAAGAAAGAGAATCCTGCCTCAGAGCCAGCAAAGAGATCCCTGCAATCCCCCTGTCATCAGCTGCTTGATCCCACCTCTATCTGTGGGCAGAGAGCTCCAGAAGCAGCAGCTGCCCCTGGGCCATGCCAGGACTGGGGCATGACCAAACTCTTCTCTCACCGAGGTCTGACAGACCTTTCCTACTGCTAAGTTGTCTTTGGCATTTGTGGGTTAAGAAGTCTAGGAACTGCCACAGTTTCCCTTGATTCAGTCCCCTGAGGCCTGCTCCAGGTTTGCTGAGGCCTGCTCTTTGCCTGCATGCCCATGCTGAACTGTATTTCTCTCCCAGCCCAGCACAACAGACCTTTCCAATCAACCATCCAGGTTGTCTTGAGCTGGAAATTTATTTCAGTCTGTCTTTTTGTGGGTTCTGCTGCTCTAGAATTTGTTTAGAGCCATTTTTTACAGGTAGTTGGAAGGGTTTGGGGGAGAGCTCAAGTAAGTCACTGCTTTTACTCTGCCATCTTGCCTCTGCCCCTCCCCCCCAAATTGTTCTTAAAAAAATAAATAAATCTCTTCATGCAGATAATGAAGAAAATACTTTAATTCTGGACAGCTCTTGGAGTCTTTAAAGCATCTTCCATCCACAATGTCATCAAACTTTATTCTCATAACTCCAATGTCGGGTAGGAAGGTCAGGTATTATTATTCCTATATTACAGATAAGGAAATTGTGGCCTCACAGAGGTCAAGAGATTTTATAAAGGCTCAATACATTAAATAGTGAGGGTTTATTGGCTTTGGAGTCATAGGACCTAGTTTCAAATCCTGCCTCTGACATTTACTACCTGTGTGACCCTTGTTGAGTCATTTTATGTCCAAGGGCCTAATCTGTAAAATGCAGGGGCTAGACTAGGCAACCTCAGAGGTCACTTCAGTTCTAGATCTATGGTCCCATCATTAGATCATATATAATTGTGATCTAATATTTGAGATTTCATAAGCAGAGGAGCTTCAGGTGTTGGAATTCCATCCACCACTATAGATCTCAGTGAGGCTTCGACTTAGTAGGATAACACCTAAGACAGAGATGACAAATTGTGTGTGACATGCATCCTGCAGAACTCCTGAGTTTGACCTGAACCCTATTAAGATGTAAAAATAAAAGAAAACAGATAATACTAATCTGTGGTTTTCCAAGTCAATATGCAGTTCATAGGGGTCTGTTTCTATTTGAGTTTGATACCATTATTCACAACTTGAAGGGTCAGAGTTAGAATTTAAATGCTGTCTTCATGGCTGAGCCAAGCACTCTATCTACAATATCATGCTATCATGCTGTCCCTTCTCTAGCTTACAGAGTCACTCAAACATTTCTAGTGAATCTACATTCAATATGAACTTACTCAGATTTTCAAAGTTGCTTCTGTGCAGTGCATGGTAGAGGAATGGCAATATCTGACCCCAGGCAGCCTCTAGTATTTATCTTCTGAAGTGACATATGTTTTGGACTAAATATGTAATACTCTCAGTGAATCAAATTTTCACCTACTAGGGTCAGGATCAGAACAGAGGTCAATATTCCACCAACCATCACATAGAAGTCCTGAAAAATGAATCTTCATGTTTATTAACATAGATCAGTGTTGACCCTGATAAATGATCTCAAAAGTCTGTACATTGCCAGGTCTATTGACAAAAGAGGTCATTTGGATATATCATCCTGATGGTGAAAGTTTTACCTGGTTCTAAATATTGGTTCAAATCATGGAGGTTGGAAAAGTAAGCTGTAGCTCTCCTATGAGGGCTGCTCCCTAGTCCAGAATTCAAAAGTCCTATTCAGTCTACCACTCCTGGCCCTAGTCCATACTTTGTAAGCAAGGACAAAAGCACATAATATTTTGGTTGTTGTTATTGATATTCGGTAAATATTTATTAAGCACTAACAAAGGGTTAGGCCAAACTGTGACAACTGAATTATCTGAATCCAAACAGAGCTAAGGATCTTTTATCTTGTCATATCTGGGCCCTTCAGTCTTTTCTGTCAGATTTGTGTCTTCCAGACTACAGGCCATTCACCTATAGTTGATAGCAAACAGCGGGTACCAGCCAATGTTTCCCCATTGTTCCCTGGATGCAGCTTGTGCTCGGTTCCAGTCAACCTCCTCCCTTGAGGCAGGTATAGCTCTATGCCTCTTGCCAGCAGGAAGCAGTTTCAGAAGCTGAGAGCCTTGCCCCTTACACCAAAAGAATTTGGGTTCCATTTGTTTGAGGGAGGAATGATGGGTTTGGGATCTGGACCCCAGAAAGAAAAAATTCTAGACTTTCTCACATGGCCAAATCTCTGGCATTCACCTGAGGCCATAATCCCATCAACTGGCCTTTCATTGTGGCTACACCTAATCTTCCAATTACCCTTAACTTAGCCTAGCCCTCTCCATTACCTCCCTATGGCTCCTGGCCATTTCCCACTCTAGGCTCCATTCTTTGTTGGCCATGTGGTCCAGGTCCCAGGTGTTCTCTTCACCCCAGTTTACTGGCCACTCCCATCCAGATCTTCCTTAGACCCCTCCTCCAGTCATCCAAACTACTTGGCCACTCCTAGATCCCTCCCACAGTCTTTATATACAGATATAAGGTCCATCTTGTCTCTATTAAGATGTTTAGATTCTTAAAATCTAGCCACTGCTCAGATTCTTACAATCTAGCCATTAGCTCACTAACATTCAGACTCCTTAAGAGTCTGCCCAATATGGTGGATGTTCTAATAAACCTTGTCTTTGGCTGAAAAAAAAATGGAGGTTGCAGTGGGAACTCACCACTGAGAGAAGGGAGGCATAATGGTTAGGGGAAAAAAAGGCAACAGAATTTTCAACTCTCAAGTTCCCACAATGCCTGGCATATACTAAATAATAAATAAATGCTTGTTGACTTATTGACTTTACTGTCATTTTCATTTTTATATCTTCCAACACCTTAGACAGTACCTTGCATATGTCACTGTATCACTATATCACATTTTTCATCAGTGTGGGAACTTCATTCACAGACACACAACGCAATATACCTGGGGTTCAGAGAAGTTAAATGACTTGTTCATGGTCACACAGGTAGTATGAGGCTGAGGCCACATTTGAACTCATGAAGATGAATCTTCCTGACTCCAGGCCCAGCACACTATCAACTGTGCCACCTAGCTGCCCCACATTCATATGTAAGATGGCACAATATTTGGGGGCAGCTAGATGGTGCAGTGGATAGAGCACTGACCCTGGATTCAGGAGGGTTCAAA
This sequence comes from Vombatus ursinus, assembly GCF_900497805.2. Classification (NCBI taxonomy): domain Eukaryota; kingdom Metazoa; phylum Chordata; class Mammalia; order Diprotodontia; family Vombatidae; genus Vombatus; species Vombatus ursinus. Next base: position 32,305,574 of record NW_020954608.1, on the reverse strand, counting down.
TCCAGCCTCAGATACATAACACTTACTAGTTGTGTGACTCTGGGCAAGTCACTTAACCCCATTGCCTAGCCAAAAAAAAAAAAGATGGCACAATATTTTCATCAATTTATAGATTTACCCTTCTTAAGAAAGTAAAGTCTCCTTTATGATAAATACTATATTTTTTTGTCTTTGAATTCTTAGCAACTATTTCCTAGCACCTAATACATATTGGTCAAATGTATCAAATGTATCAAATTGATAATTAAGAAAGTAAAGATTGGCTGATGAACAAACTAATACTTTTACTAATTACATATTCACTCTAAGACATGCATGTATAAGTAAATGACATATAAATTAGAGTATGATTTTAAAAAAACAAACACATAGGAATAATTTGCTAACCTTAAAAATTAAACTCTGTCATTATCAACTATTATCTGATCTTTGACCTTCCTTCTGACAATTAGGACAATCTTTGACCTTCTATCATTTTTCATGTTAATGAGTATTTCACCTAAGCCTATAAGCAGTTTTCCTTTACTCCTCCATTTTCCAGGAACTTTTGGACTTTAAGGACTTTCAAAGCTTCTCTGTGTAGTTTATTCAGAAGAAAGCTTTAATTTGTTGCCTTAACATTCCTAATGAGCTCTGGAGATTTTCTCTCTGTAAATCTAGTCCTTATACACAGAGCTGGTTTGTGATTCCCAGGAGCTCTCTCTGCTGCTGCTTTTCCTTCCTTTCCCTTGTCTAAACTCCTAAACCCCTGTGTGTTCTCTCATTATTTATCAGAAAAGAGAAAACTCATAAGATTGTTTTTGCAGCATAAATCTCCCACCATGCTCCTTTTCTAATAAGGAGAAAATTTCCTCACAACAAATTCTATGACATTCACTTCTCTCAACTCATTCTCTTTTTCCAGCAAACATTTATTAAGGGTCTAGTAAGTATATATGCTTTGTTTGTATCAGATATAATGATAAAACAAATATAAAGAAATCTCTGGCGTCAGGACTTTCTGTTCTCCTGAGAATACAACATTTAATCTGATTACCCTATAAATGACTATATGAGGAAGGAAAGAGCACAAACAAATAGGAGTGTCAGGAAATGCCTACTGTTGCGAAGAGGTACCTGAACTGAGGCTGGTAGGAAGCCAAAGACCCTAAGAGAGAGAAATGAAGAGGGAGTGCAATCCAGGCTTCTAGTCTTTTCTTGCTCTGGCCCATCCTCCATGGAGCTACCAAAAATAATCTTCAAAGGGATAAGTATAACCTTGTTACAAACCTACTGAATAACCAGTGAGGTTAAAAAGTAAGACTGTGAATCAGATTTCAACTCCTTGAAAAATGAGAGAGAATAACCCCACAGACAGTAGATAACTTCAAACAAGTAAATGGTATGGTACATATGGGTGGAGAGAGCCTCATATGGGTCAACTTGATAAGTGATAGCAACAAAGAGATGGACTGGAAATAACAGTGAGGATCTAGGGTATGTTTACTCTCACCTCTTGGTCCAGAGTATGGGGGCAGCACAGAAAAATACAAAGTGAATCCAGTAATAAAGAGTTGGAATGAATATAGTATCTTGGGGAAAACAGAAAAGGAGAACCAGGTTTCCATGAAAGAAAGATGGAAGGAGCGTGTGAGAAAGGAAGTGATCTGAGACAAAAGAAAGCTTGTTAAGGATAGAACTGAAGAATTTTAAAATATTGGTCTCAAGGGGAGAAGCCAAGATGGTGGAGAAAAGGCAAGGACTCATCTAAGCTCTTCCAAATTTCCTTCACCTCAAAACAAATTCTGGAGCAGTAGAACCCACAGAAGAATGGAATGAAACAATTTTCCTGTCTAAGACAACTTAGAAAGTCAGGAGGAAAGATCTATTGCACTTAAATGAGAGTGAGAGTAGAGAGTTCAGAGCAGGCTGCACCAGCACAGCCCATTTCCCAACAAACCAGCAACAGGCCTTGGGAACAATTAATTTAATGGTGGCAGCAGCTGCTGCTGCAGCTCTTAGCCCGCAGATAGTAAGAGGATTGGACAACTGGTCAGAAGAAGATTACAGTGTTTTGCTAGCACTGAGGATAGAACTCTGTTGTGTTGCCCACACTTGGATCCAGCATATAGTCTTAGGTTAAAGTGTCAGGGAGAACTGGAGTGCAAGTGCAGTAGAACTTGTGGCCCCTTGGTTACAGTTCCAGTGCAGAAAAAAGTACTTGTGGTCACTCACAAACCAGAGCAAAGGCCAGGAGATTAGTAAACATGCCTCTTTTTAAATCATATTATCTTGGAAGAATTGAAAGTTTGCAGACCCCCAGAAGTAGCTGCGCAAAAAACCTGAAGCTTGAACAATGCCCACTCTACCCTGGAAGCAGAGCCCAACTTTAATATAAAGTTAAAAGTCAAGAAATAGTCTGGAAAAAATATGAACAAACAATAATAACAACAACAACAACAACAACAAAGAACCTGAAATTAGAAAGTTACTATAGTGACAGGGAAGATCAAAACACAAACTCAGAAGGAGATAATAGAGTCAAAATTGATACATCCAAAGCCTCAAAGAAAACTATGAATTGATTTCAGCCCCCACCCCCAAAAGGAATTTTAAACATTTTTTTTGGTGAGGTAGTTGGGGTTAAGTGACTTGCCCAGGGTCACACAGCTAGTAAGTGTCAAGTGGTGTCTGGTCTGAGACCAGATTTGAACTCAGGTACTCCTGATTCCAGGGCTGGTGCTCTACCCATTGTGCCACCTAGCTGCCCCTCCCAAAAGGAATTTTAAAATTCAAATGAGAATGGTAAGGGAAAATTGGGAAAATAAATTACAATGATGTAAGAAAACATGAAAAAAGTTAATAGCTTGGTAAAAGAGGCACAAAAAAATACTGAAGAAAATAACACCTTAAAGTAACAAAACAAAACAAAACAAAAAAAGTCAAATGGTAAAAGAGATGCAAAAATTCAGTGAAGAGAAGAATGTTTTACAAGGTATAATTGGCCAAATGGGAAAAGATAGAAAGATACTCACTGAATAGAACTCCTTAAAAAGCAGAATTGGCCACATGGAAAAGAAGGTACAAAAATTCACTGAAGAAATTAATTCCTTAAAAATTAGAATTGGGCATGTGGAAGCTAATGACCGCATAAGAAATCAAGAAGCAATAAAACAAATTCAAAAGAATGAAAAAAGTAGAAGAAAATGTGAAATATCTCATTGGAAAAACAACTGACTAGGAAAACAGACCTAGGAGGGATCATTTAAGAATTATTGGACAGCCTAAAAGCCATGATCAAAAAGAAAAAGAAAAGTCTAGATATCATCTTTCAAGAAATTATCAAGGAAAACTGCCTTGACATCCACCAGAGGGTAAAATAGAAATTGCCAGAATCCTTCTATCACTTCCTGAAAGAGATCCCAAAATTAAAGTTTCCAGGAATATTATAGCCAAATTCTAGGGCTCCCAGGTCAAGGAGAAAATTTTGCAAGCAGCCAGAAAGAAATAATTCAAATATCATGGGGACACAGTCAGAATAACACAAGATTTAGCAGCTACTGTATTATAAGATCAGAGGGCTTGGAATATGATATTCTAGAGGGCAAAGTAGCTAGAATTATCTTCTCAGTGAAACTGAATAAAATCCTTCAGGGGAAAAAAAGATATTCAATAAAATAAAGGACTTTTAAGCATTCCTGATAAAAAGCCCAGAGTTGAAATGAACATTTGACTTTCAAACATAAAACTAAAGAGAAGCATAAAAAGGTCAACATGAAAGAGAAATCATAAGGGATTCAGTAAGGTACAACTGCATACATACCTACATGGGAAGATGATACTAGTAACTCTCAGAGCTTTCTCATCATTAGCATAGTTAAAAGGAGTATACACATAGATAGAGGGCACAGGTTTGAGTTGAATATGATAGGATGCTGTTTAAAAAAATAAAATTAAGAGGTGAGAAAAAGGGATGCACTGGGGGAAAGGAGAAGGGAGAGGCAGAATGTAGTAAATTATCTCTATTAAAGGAGGTGTGAAAGAGTTTTTACAGTGGAGGAGATGATGAAGGAGCTGGGGGTGGGGTGGGAAAGCCAATGAACCTTACTCTCATCAGAAGTACCTCAAAAAATGAGTAACATATGCACTCACTTGGGTACAGAAATCTATTTTACCCTATAGGAAAGTAAAGATAAAAAGGAGGGGAGGGCTGATAGAAAGGAGGGTAGATTGGGTAAAGCGGTAGTCTATGGCAAAATACTTTCAAGGATGGACAGAATAAAAGGAGAGAGTAGGATAAATGGGAAGGGAGGACAAGGGGGGTTAAATAGGTTCAAGGGAAATACAGTTAGTCAACATAACTGTGAAAAAAAGTTTACAGCAGATTTCTCTGATAAAGAACTCATTTATCAAATATCTAGAGAACTGAGTCAAATGTATAAAAATAAGAGCCATTCCCCAATTGATAAATGGTCAAAGGATATGAATAGGCCATTTTCAGAAGAAGAAGAAATGAAAGATATCTATAGTCATATAAAAATGTTCTAAATCACTGGTGATTAGAGAAATGCAAATTAAAACAACTCTGAGGTACCACTCCACAACTATCAAGTTGCCTAATATGACAAAAAAAGAAAATGACAAGTGTTTGAGGGGATGTGGGACACTAATGCATTGTTGGTGGAGTTGTGAACTGACTCAACCATTCTATAGAGCAATTTCGAACTATGCTCAAAAAGCTATGGAATCATGCATACCCTTTGATTCAGTAATGCCTCTAAATCTGTATCCTGAGGAGATTTTAAAAAAAAGGAAAATGATCTATATGTAAAAAAATATTTATAGCAGCTCTTTTAGTGGTAGCAAAGAATTGGAAATTGAAGGAATACTCATCAATTGAAAAGTGGATGAACAAATTGTAGTATATAATTGTGATGGAATTCTAGCGTGTTATAAGAAATGACAAACAGGATGCTCTCAGAAAAACCTGAGGAGACTTATATGAACTGATGCAAAGTGAAATGAGCAGAACCTGGAAAATATTGTACATAGTAATAGCAATATTGTACAATGATCAATTGTAAATGACTTAGCTATTCTGAGCAATACAATGATCAAAGACAACTTCAAAGGACTTATGATGAAAAATGCTACCCATCTCCAAATAAAGAACTGATGGAATATGAGTGCAGATCAAAGCATATTCTTTTTTATTTTATTTTATTTTTTGGTCTGTGTTTTCTTTAACAACATAACTAATATGGAGATATGTTATGCAAGACTGCCCATATATAGCTTATATCAAATTGTTTGCCTTCTCCAGGAGAGGGGAGAGAATTTGGAACTCAAAATTTTAAAAAACAAATGTTAAAAATTGTTTTTACATGTAATTGGGGAAAATATTTTTTTCAAAAAAGGATAGAAATGAGGTGCCAGAGGGCACCATGTGAAGGAAAGGCAGAATAGGATAGGGGCTGGAGGGGTAAGGGCTAAGATTAATGGGAATGAAAGAGAAGGAAGTGTCAATGAAAAAGATAACATCTTAGGCAGTTGAAAGCTGCATTGAAGGGATTAAGAAAGGAAGAGGAGGGAGTTGTCTAGCCAAAGGCCAGTGATGTGGATCTGTTTGACCCTAAAGGTCCCAGTATTGCAAAGAACAGTCAGTTGGTTCTTTCTCAAGCAGCACAGGAAAAGAGAGATTTAGTCAAGAAGGAAGAAAAGGTAGAGAATCTGTAAATATCTGGTCATGAATAGTTCAAGTATCTGAAACTAATATTTAGCCACAGTTACTTAGCATCATTTCAGATACTTAAGGATGGTACACAGTTGCAAGACCCTCTGTATGTGGAGTCAATCTCAATGATTGGACCTGGTGTCAAAGACCCTGTTCTTAGATGAGATTCTGATGGAAAGAAGACTAGCTCCGGTATTGTGTGTGGAGTGGAGGGAGGGATAGGCATTTACATAGCACCAATTATGTGACAGGCACTGTGCTAAGCACTTTATAAATATCATTTCATTTGATCTTCATAATAACCCTGCAGGAGAGATGCTGTTATAAACCTCATTTTACAGCTGAGGAAACAAAGGCAAACAGGTGTTAAGTAACTTGCCCAGGGTCACATAGGCAGTAAGTGTATGATGTCAAATTTGAACTCAGGTCTTCCTGACTCCAGGACCAGTACTCTAACCATTGCGCCACCTAGCTGTCCCGAGCAAGGTCCAGTCCAGTATGGTAGCTTTGAATTTGAAATTAGAGTACCTGGAGGCTTTGGAGGTTTTTTCTAATCTTGAGATTCTCTGAGTCTTATAAAACAACGTAGGAACTTCTATTCTAAATATCTGTACTTTTCTTATTTACTTGTAATGTTTTTTTTTCCCTGTAATGTAGTTTATTATATATATGACCTATTCCATTTATCAGATTGTAAATACCACAGGGAAAGATGCTGTTTTTATTTCTCTTTGTGTATTTCTCAGCACTTAGCTCACACATCTGCATGTAGTGTATTCTTCCTTTTTCCAGCAATGTATTTATATTGAAGCCATGTGTTCATTTGAAACTGATCTTTTCATATGGTGGGAGACTTGGACCTAAACCTAATTTTTGCCAGATTGCATTCCAGTTTTCCCACAAGTTTTTGTTGAATAGTGAATTCTTATTGCAGTACTTGGGTTCTTTGGGTTTATAAAACACTATGCAACTATTTTCATTTGCTTCTGCATGTTATTTAACTAATCTATTCCACTGACCTACTTCTCTGTTCATTAACCAGTATCATATAGCTTTGGCAAGTGTGGTTTAGGGTGATTTGAGATCTAGTACTCTTAAGCTGCCTTCCATTCCACTTTTTTCATTATTTCCTTTGAGATGCTTGATTTTTTGTTACTCCAGACGAATTTTTTCTGCCTCCATAATGTAATCCTTTGGTAGAATGAGTGGAATGGCACTGAATAAGTAAATTAATTTGGGTAGCATTGTTATTTGTATTATTTTGGCACAATACAGCCATGACCAATTAATGTGTTTCTAATTATTTAGGTCTTTATTTCTATCAAGTATGTTTTGTAATGTTATTTAGTTTCTATGTGTCCTTTGATAGGTTGACTACCAAATATTTTATACATTCTGTGATTATGTTGAATAAAGTTGCTCTATACCTTCTGGGATTTGTGGGTAATATACAGAAAAGTTGATGATTTCTTGTGTTTACTTTATATGCCACAATTTTGTTTATTTACTTTTTAAGTCTTTATTCCAGAGTACTTAATTTATTTAGTCACCATTACGATATTATTGTTACTGTGTACAATGACTACTGGTTCTGCTGACTTCAATTTGTATTGGTTCATATAGGTCTTCCCATGGTTTTTTTTTTTTTTTTGGTTTTTTATTGTTTTTGTTTTTGCTTGTTTTTTTTTCTAAAACCATCCCCTTTTCCATTTCTTATGCCACAAAATTACTCCATCATAATCATATGCCACAAATTGTTCAGCCAATTCCTAATTTATAAACATCCCCACAATTTCTAATTCTTTGCCACGACAAAAAGAGCTGCTATTTTTGTACAATTTTTGTACAAAAAGGTCCTTTTTCCATTTTCTTTGGAGTACAGACTCAGTAGTGGTGTTGCTGGGTCAGTTATATAGTCCTTTTGGCAGAGGTCCAAATTGTTATCCAGAATGGTTGGACTATTTCACAACTTTACCAACAATTCATTATTGTACCCATTTTTCCTCATCCTCTCCAGCATTTGTCCTTTCTGATAGGTGTAAGGTAGTACCTCAGAGTTGTTTTAATTTTCATTTCTCTAATCAGTAGTGATTTAGAGCATTTTTTCATATAACTATAGATAGCTTTGGTTTCTTCTTCTGCATACGCTCTGATCATATCCTTTGACTATTTATCAATTGGAGAACAACTCTTATTTTTATAATTTGACTCAGTTCCCTGTATCTTTGGGAAGTGAAGCCTTTATCTTGGAAACATGCTGTCAATTTTTAAAATATTATTTCATTGTTTATTGCAGGGCTTCTTACTTTTTCCATTCAGGACCCCTTTTCACCTTTGGGCAATATTCCTTGGTGTTGCATGGCCTGAGGGCATACACAGTGCAAAGAGCACTTGTTTTTGTTCAGAACCAAAGTTACAGTGAAGTTGCTGGGATGCAGCACAGGCAAGGCACTTCCAGAAACACCGCAGATTCATTAAGTATTTTATTTTTAATTAATTTTTGGCTATTGCTCATTCAGAAACCTTTTAATGTTGCCAAATTTTTTGCAGCCCTCCATGTGGTCACAACCCACAGTTTAAGAAGCATTGGTCTATGGTACCTTTTAGCACAATATAGTTTCCCTAATAATCTCTTCTAATTAGATCTATTTTTACTTTTGCTCTGTCTGAGATCATGATTGCTACCCCTGCCTTTTTACTTCATCTGAACCATAATAGATTCTGCTCCTGCCCCTTATTTTAAATCTCAGTGTGTGTCTTTCTGTTTCAAGTGTGTCTCTTATAAACAATGGATTGTTGTTTTCTAGTGTCTCATCCATTCTGCTATCCACTTCCATTTTATGTATGAACTTGTCCAATTCACATTAACAGTTTTGAGTACTGTGTATTTCCCTCCATCCCATTTTCTTCTATTTATCTTTCTCTCTCTCTTTATCCTGTAACTCCTGAAAAGTCTGCTTTGCTACTGACCACTGTCTCCTTAATCCACTTTCCTTTTGTTGTCTCCACCATCTTCTCTTTTATCCTCTTCCCAACTTATTTCCTTGTGGTAAGATAGATTTCTGTACACAACTGAATGTGTAGTGTGTATTGTAGATGTATGTAGGGGTGTGTGTGTGTGTGTGTGTGTGTGTATGTGTGTGTGTATTCTTCCCTCTTGAAGTAATCTCAATGAGAGTCAGGTGCAAGTATCACCTGCTGCTCTCCCCTCATTATTTCCTTTGCTGTAAAAGCTCCTTCCCACTTGCCTCATTTATGCAAGAAAATTTTCTATATTTTATTCCTCTTTCCCCTTTGTTTTATTTTTTTGTGATCATCTTAGCATATTCAACTCACATCCATGCCCTCTGTTTATTTAGACTCCTTCCAACTATCCTAATAAGGATAGAATTATTAGGAGTTATATGTATCATCTTCCTATATAATGTAAACAGTTTAATTTTCTCGAGTCCCTTACAATTATTCTTTCATGTTTACCTTTTTATGCTTCTCTTGAGTCTTGTGTTTGAAAGTCAGATTTTCTATTCAGCTCTGGTCTTTTCATCAGGAATGCTTGAAAGTACTCTATTTCATTAAATATCTATTTTTCCCCTGAAAGATTACACTCAGTTTTGCTGGTCTGGTCATTCTTGTTTGTACTCCTAGCTTCTTTTCCTTTTGGTATATCTTATTGCAAATCATCTGCTCCATTAATATGAAAGCCACAGAATCTTCTATGACCCTGACTGTGGCTTATTATACTTGTATTATTTCTTTACGATTAATTGCCATTTTTTTTGAACTGGGAGCTATGGAATTTGGCTATAACATTCCTGAGAGTTTTTATTTTGAGATCTCTTTTAGGAGATACTTGGTGAATTCTTTCAATTTCTATTTTATCCTCTGGATCTAAGATATCAGGGCATTTTTCCTTGAGGATTTCTTGAAATATGATGTTTGGGTTTTTTTGTTTGTTTGTTTGTTTGGTTTTATTTTTATCATGGCTTTCAGCTTGTCTAATAATTCTTAAAATATCTCTCCTCGGTTGGTTTTCCTGTCAGTGGTTTTCCCATGAAATAGTTCACATTTTCTTCTGTTTTTTCATTCTTTCAACTTTGTCTTATTGCTTCTTGATGTTTCATGGAGTCATCAGCTTCCACTTAGCCAATTCTAATTTTTAAGGAATTATTTTCTTTAGTGAGTTCTTACACCTCTTTTTTTCCTTTGGCCAATTCTGTTTTTTAGAGATTTCTTTTTTTTTTCAGTGAATTTTTGTGGCACTTTTACCATCAGGTCAATTCTTATTTTTAAGATGTTATTTTCTTCATCATTTTTCCTCTTTTACCAAGCTTCTAATTCTCCTTTCATAATTTTCTTTACTCATTTGTTTTCCCAATTTTTCATCAGCAACTCATTTGTTTCTTTAACTCTTCTAAGAATTCTTATTGGGCTGTGTGCAGTTAACATTTTTTTTTTCTTTGAGGCTTTGCTTGTAGCTGGTTTTACATTGTTATCTTCTTCTGAGTTTGTGTCTTGGTCTTCCCTGCCACCACAGCAGCTTTTTGTGGTCAAGTTCTTTTTCTTTTGTTTATTCATTGTTTCTAGCCTATTTCTTGACTTTGAGCTTTATGTTAATATTGGGCTTTGCTCACCTAGGTTTGGGGAAGCACTGTCCCAAACTTCAGGCTTTTTCATGTTGGTCTTTTCAGAGTTAGTTCTTGGGGTCTGCAAATTTTTATCACTTCCAAAGTAGTGTGATCCTGGGAGAAGTGTGGTCACTTCTCCCCAGGTCTCCTCTCAGGACTTTACCAAGGAAAGGCCCTTTTGCCCTGTAGCCACCAGTGTTAGCTCTCCTTTTGGCCCTGGAACTATACCAGGTTCCCTCTTCCTCTTCATCTAGAAATACTGGCTCTATCTACTTCAGAACTGTAACCAGGGCTCCTGCTCCCTTGTGACTGATCACAAACACTCCTTTCTACCCTAGAACTGTGACCCATAACTGTGTATAGAAAATAGAGTTGCCAACAAGTGCCAGATATATCCACTGTCAGAAATAGGTCCCTTGTAATCTACCCCCTGTAATGTCTTTCTGACCAATTGTTTGACCTTACTGTCTCTGGGCTAAGAACTCCCAAACCTGCTGCTGCCACCCCCAAGGCCTACTGCTGGGACAGCTTGGTGCATTCTGAGCCAGCCCCACAACAGTGTCACAGACCTTTCCTGCTGACTGCCTAAGTTATCTTAGGCTGGAAAATGTCTCACCTTGACCTTTTGTTGGCTCTGCTGCTCCAAAATTTGATTTGAGGAATTATTTTAAAGGTGTTTAGAAAGATATCTTGAGGGGGCAGCTAGGTGGTGCAGTGGATAAAGCACCAGCCCTGGATTCAGGAGGACCTGAGTTCAAATTCGGCCTAGACACATAACACTTACTAGCTGTGTGACCCTGGGCAAGTCACTTAACCCCATTGCCTAACCAAAAAAAAAAACAACAACAAAACAAAAAAAAGATATGTTAAAAGAATTCAGCTGGGTTGCTACCTCTACTCTGTCATCTTGACTCTACTCCTATAATATCATTAAAAGAAAAAAACCCAAGTCCTTCATTTTTTTTTCAAGGAATTCAAGTTGATTTTGGGGCCAAGATGTGTTTTCAAGTGAGTCTTTTCTTACAGATGTTGTAAAGTTACTCTTTTTTTTTGAGTGTGAGTCTTGGGCCTCCCTGGAACCATAATATTTCCTCTCTAGTGATGTATTCTTTTGTTTACTCATTTTTACACGTTGTTCCTAAATTGGCACTTTGTGTCAGACCTAGACACTATGAACCTCTGGAAGCAATGTGAGCCTTGGTTGGTCCTGATCTCTATTAAATGGATTTTTGACACTGTTTCTTCTGGGTATTAATCACTGGGTTCTTCAAAGGCAGCTCAGGGAAATGAGCTACAAATATTCAGTGCACTAGGCAGTATGATGATCTGATCATTGCCCTCCATGAATGAGCTTTGCAAGTTCTTGACCCTAGTTAGGGGTTAGAGTAAAACAACTTACCTCTGGTCAGAACATCAGTAGATAGCTACTGTTTCTAACCCCTGTCAGTACACTGGAAGGATTCCCCATTTCAGAGCTACCCAGTGGCAGACTTGACTTTGCTTTGTATTATCTACCTTGCTTTAACAAGTTTTGTCATTTCACTAAAAGGCTTCTCTGATACTCTCTTGGATGTACACTTCTCCCAAGTACCTGTAGGCCTCTGACTGTCTCCCTGTGCCAATTTGCACTAGAATAAAGTATTTATTGTGGGTCCTCCTTGGATTTCCTGGCCACCTCTTATTCTTATGGTCTTCCTTATTTATTAAGTGGGGTAAGAAAGCTGAACTGGACTGTTTTTATCACTTTCCCATCTTTTTTTAAATATGAATTTCCTTTCTTTAAAAAAAAAAGTTCTTATTTTTACCTCACCTTCATTTCTGAAAAATATTCCTTCTACTCAGAGAGAAAACCCTTGCAACAAAGGATAAAAAAAAAAGAAAAAGGGGAAAAATTACAAAAAAGCTAACCAATCTTTCAGCCAAGTCTAGCAATATATGCAATGTTCCATACCCTTAGTCTCTACCTCTGAAAAGAAGGGATGGAGTTATATGTTCTCATTTCTTCTTCAGAGCCGAGTTTGGTCATTATAATTACTATGCATTAAATTTGCTTGTTTTGTTGTTGCTGTCCTTTCCATTATGTTTTTGTAGTGATTTTGTATATTTATTCCCATTTCTTCTTAGTTCCTTCTGCATCACATCTTCATATATCTTCCCATGTTTCTCTGAGTTCTTCACATCTACTATTCCTTATAGTTCCATTATATTTTATTGCATTAATTGCCATAATTTGTTTAGTTATTCTTAATCTATCAGCATTTACTTTGTTTCCAATTCTTTGCTGCTACAAAAAGTGCTACCATGAATATTTTGATGCATATGGCAGCTTATTTTCTGCCTTTTTTTCTCATAAAGTTTTTAAAATGACCCAAAACATCTCAGTAATCACATCTGCCACTTCTTTCAGTACTCAAGAACACAATTCATTTGGGTCTGGTCATTTGAGCTTATCAAGGGCATCCATTTATTATTACCATCTATCTACTTTTCTAGAGTATGATCTCCCTATGGCTCCCTTTTGTTATTAATTTTCCAGTTTAAATATTAATAGCTTTGGCAGAGAAAACAAAAATAAGGATTGAAATGTCCTGCTTCCTCTCTTTTGTCTGATATGTCATCTAGCCTAAACAGTTGGGTCATATCCCTTCTTTGATACTTTATCATTTCTCTCTCTTCTTTTTTGTCCCGAATTTAACAAACACCAATTAAACTAGCATTTTTACATGCAAAGTAGAACAGAAAATGTAGTTTATTATAAAACTCTATTTTGAATCTCTATTTTGCTTTTGAGTTTTAATAAATGCAACTTGTAAATTTCAAAGCTGTCCTGATTGTCTGCGTTTCCTTCTGGACTACCTTCTGTTCTCTCTTATGCACTTAAAAATGTTTCAGTGATTCTCATTCTCTCTCTCTCTTTTTCTCTCTTACTTACTCATTGCTCCTCCTCAGTACTCCCTTTTGTACCTCTCATTCTGTTGCTTTAGTTCATCATCTCTCTGACAAGAAGAGGATAGTAAGCTTTTCCACTAATTCTCTAGCATCATGAGTGGCCAAAGTTCTTGAATCTTTCAAATATTTTTTTTTCCCTACAGTGTTGTTAATAAATAAATTGTTAACTGGATTCTGTTCACTCTACTTTCTAGCAATTCATCCAAGTCTTTCCAGATTTTTCTAGAACCATCTATTTTGTCATTTCTTATGGCAAAATATTCCATTAAACACATAAGCCATAATTATTCATCCATTCCCAAATTGGTTGTTACCTCTTTTATTTTCAGTTCTTTAATATACAAAAAAAAAAGCTGCTATTAACATTTTTCTACAGATGGGCCCTGCTTTTACCATTTACCGTCTATGCAACATTGAGAAAGTTACTTAGTCTGGGCCTCTGGTTCATATAGAAAAATGAGGGAGTTGGACTACATGGCCTCTGAAATTCCCTTTCAATTCTTATATTCAACTATTTTGATCATTTTCTTCTTCATTTGATCTCTTTGGGGTTTTTAAAGGATCTGCACAATTTAGTGACTTTTAAAACAAGCTTCTAAATTGTATTCTAGAAGGGCTAGGTTAGTTAACCAGTTCTAAACCATTTGTGTGTCTGTTTTCCTGCAGCCCTAGTAACTATTACATTTCCCTTATTTTGGTCACCTTTGCCAATATGATGGACATGAAGTAGAACCTCAGAGTTACTTTAAATTTGTCTTATTATTTTGACTTGGAGATTGAAAAAAAAGGATTGTTGATAGCTTGAATTTTGTCCTTTTAGTACTGCCTGTTCATATTATTTGACCATTAATCTATTGAGGAATGTCTCAGATTCAAAAAAAAACTAAGTGTAAGGGCTTTAGCAGCTTTCATGCTCCCTGAACTCATTATTTATCTAAGATTCAGCCAACTGTAACTTGTATACACACACACACACACACACATACTGACATACATATATTTCATAGGGTTAGGGGATAGAGGCTGGACCTGTAATTTCATTGATATAGGGAACTGCCAGATGAGGCTACCACCTTCTACCAATTCAGGGAGGTATCTCCTCAATTATTATCTTAGAGAGTTGCCTATAGTCCTGAACTGAGATTTTCTAGGAAGTGGGTAGGGGGACTTGAACATGGGTCTTCCTAGCTCTGAAGCTAGTTCTCTGTACCTTAAGCCATGGCTGTATGTATCTTGAATATGACACTTTTTTTTTTGAAGAGAAACTTGATGCCAGAGGGTTATGGAATCAACACTATAAGTAAAAAGATTGTTCTTAACAAAGAGAAGAGTCACCTCTTCAGCAGTCTACAAAGGAGAAGAAGATGTTGGATGATGTCAAAGGGCTTTTACATGTTCCATAGGAAGGAAGAAGAAATGTCCTGGGTCTATCTGTCTGTCTGTCTCTTCTTTCTGTTTCTGTCTCTGTCTCTCTGCATGTTTCTCTCCTGCACAGTTCTCCATCCCCTACTGTCATTCTTAGACTATTTATTATTCCCCAAACTGAGATCACATGTCTTGAGATAGATTCCACCTCCTAATATTGTAGTCTAGATAGGTAACCTTTAAGTTAATTATGAGAACCAACACACTACAGATTTATCCTCAGACAACAAGCATCTGTTGGTAAGATTGCTAAGGGTTTAGAAAGTGTGCAAAAGCCGTCGCCTAAAAGACCAATCATGAATGTGGAAAAGATAGCCTGTGAACATGAGATATGTGTCCTGAACAATTAGTGCCCTTAAATCTTCAACAGAATTTGAAAAGCAGGAGCCTTATTGATAAGGAGTTTTATAAATCAGAACTTTTTTATCTTTGTAAGAAAGGGCAAGGGCAGCTGTAGTGTATAGAGTACCAGGCCTGGAACAAGGAAGACTCATCTTGGGGAGTTCAAATCTGGCCTCAGATGCTTCCTAGCTCTGTGACCCTGGGCTAGTCGCTTAACTTGTTTACCTCAGTTTCCTCACCTGTAAAATGAGCTGGAGAAGGAAATGGCAAAACTCTCCAGTATCTGCCAAGAAAACCCTAAATGGGGTCACAAAGAACTGGACGTGACTGTAAATGACCGAACAACAATAAAGCAAGGTTAACCCAGCTTCAGATTACAAAATGTGGGGGTTCTAACAGCTTTTATACTCCCTGTACTCAATATTTATCTGATATCTAAGTCAGCCCTAACTCATATCTTTCAATAATTAATATCCTTAAGTAACCTCTGCTGGAACATATGTGAAGTATGAATTGGGTTTTGCTTTTACCATTTAATGGTCCAAAGGGAATATTTACCAGAAACCTATCCTTTCAGAGGGCATTTACTAACAAACATCAATGAATGGGTGGGAGAGCTGTTTCATCTAACCTAAGACAGTGACGACATGGCTAATGGTCTTTATTTTTTCAATATAGAGTGAGGAAAAGTTTTCTGCTGCTTTGATGGGAATTAGTTGGTGTGGAAGTCTTGAGAAAAGAGAAAGTTTATCATACCTACTGTTTAATAATTGCTTCAGTACCCTTCAGAAAGGTGTCACCAAATACCCCTGCATGTCTCTTCTTTCTCTGATCCTCACTAGATGATCTCTCACCTGAGATATTTACCTGAGGATCCACATCATCATTCCAATTAGGAAAAGCATCAATTTCTTCCTTAGAGCATCCAGCCCTCCTTTCCTTCATATTTGTTCCTAGTTATAAGTGTTAAATAGTTCTTCCTTTTATTCTCTGTGTCAGATTTTTTTCCACTCTTCAAATTCCTGACAATGATTGGGAATTCCATCTATATTTTTGATCATTTATTTATCTTGAAGTCCCCCTCCTATTTTTACAGAAATACTTCATTTTCTTTGATGACCTGAAAGGCAAAGATGTATTTTTTCCAAGCACCTTATTTTTTCAATTAATTAGTATTATATTATATTATCTCCCTATCTTCTTTCTCCAAATCGAAATACACACACATACACACACAAATAAAACCTCATAACAGATATGTATCATCAAACAAAACAAATTCTGCATACTAACTCCAACACTTTTCTTTCAGGAGATGGGTAGCATGCTTGGTCATCTGGATTGATTATTTTCCTTTGGATTGATGAGAGTTCTTAACATTTTAAATTTCTTTATGTGGTTGTTATTGCATAAGTCTTTCTCCTGGTTCTGCTTTCCTCAGTCTGCATCAGTTCATATAGGTCTTCCCGGGTTTCTTTGAAACCAACTGTTTCTTAATTTCTTATGATACAACAGTATTCTATTACATTCAAATATCACAATTTCTTCAACCATTCCCCAATAGATGGGCATCCCTTAGTTTCTAGGAATTTTTCTTTCCTACTACAAAAAAGAGCTGGTATAAATATTCTCATACATATGGGTACTTTTCCTCTGTCTTTGATCTCTTTGGGGGATAGGCCTTGAGGTGGTATCAATAGAGCAAAGGATATGTACAGTTTAGTGACTTTGGGGCATGGTTCCAATTTGTTTTTACAGTGCTCGAACACACGTTGCATTAGGGTCCCTGTTTTCCCACTGTCTCTCCAACATTTTCCTTTTCTTTACTATCTTTGACAGTCTGATGAGTATAAGGTGGAACCACAGAATTGCTTAAGCTACTTTGCCTTCTCTTCTAGGAAAGATAACAGACTATACAACGAACATAAATAACAGTCATTTGACAGAGGGATCTAGGAAGGATAATAGAAATAGCATAGGGTTTAGAGTCAGAAGACCTAAATTCAAATGCTGTCTTGGACTCTGTGCCCCTGGCCAAATCACTTAACCATCCTGGAACTCAGTTTTCTCATCCGTAAATCTAAATCTATGATCCTAAGTAACATGAACATCACAGCCTCAATTACAGCATCACATAACCATTGCCAAATTATATTTGCTCTCAGTACTTGATGGAAGGGAGCTCTTCAGGCTATAGTTACTCTTTTTGTTTTTTGTTTTTTTTTTTTTGGCTAGGCAATGGGGTTAAGTGACTTTCCCAGGGTCACACAGCTAGTAAGTGTTATGTGTCTGAGGCCAGATTTGAACTCAGGTCCTGCTGAATCCAGGGTTAGTGCTCTATCCACTGCACCACCTAGCTGCCCCTATATTTACTCTTGATAGTACCTTCCCTGACCATCTGCTCTGGCAAACTGTTTTTTCAGTCTTTAACTTAGGAATTTCTTTTCTCGCTTCTTGGGCATTTCTTTTCTCACTTCTTGGGCATCCACCCTCAACTTCCTTTCCCTTGTTTTACTAATCATTTGCCTTGTCTTACTAAGATTATCCTACCAGCTTTCTCCCTCTGCTGCTCCACTCCTCCCATTCCTCTTCCTTCATTTGCAGGTCTTTTCTTTCTCTTTCTCCTTAAACACCAAGCCTCTTCCCCATCCATCCACCTTCTTAGCCTCTAGTCTCAGGGAGGGGATGGAACAAGCATTTATTAAGACCAACTCTGAGTCCAGCACCTTGCTAAACAATTTGCAAATATTATCTCATTTGATTTGTACGACAACCCTTCAGGGGTGGGTTGTATGGTAGACTCCAGTCCTCCTCTTTTTGAAATACCAGTATTGCTCCCTATCACAGTCACTCAGTTAATTAACATTTTTAAAATGCTTACTATGTGCCAGGAAATGTACTAAGTTCTGAGCATACAAATAAAAGCAAAAAACAAAAAACAAAATAAACCAGTCCTTGCTCTCAAAGAGCTCATGGACTAATGAGGGAGACAACATTCAAACAAATATATAAAAACACGATACATACAAGATAGATTAGAGATAATTTCAGAAGAAAGGCACAATGATTAAAGAGACCTGGGAAAGGCTTCTTTCTTAAAGTGAGACTTTAGCTAAGATTTGAAGGAAGCAATGAAGTAGAGACGAGGCAGGCCAGAATTCCAGGCTTGGGGACAGCCAGGGAAAATGGTCAGAGTTGGGACATTGAGTATGGGGTGGTAGGTACAGTGAGGAGGCCAGAATCATTGGATTGTAGGATGCATGAAAAGGAGTACAGTGAGAGGTAGGTAAAATGTAGTAAAGGTTGAGGTTGTGAATGCCTTTAAAAGTGAAACAGGATTTTTTATTTTATCCTGGAGGTAATAGGGAGCTACCAGAATTTAGTGAATAGAGAAATGATAGTCAGACTCTTCTCCACAAATTTCGATTGTCTTCTCCTCCCCCAATCTTTCATTCTCTTTTTTCCCCTTCAGCCTTCAGTCTTCCTCCTCCTTCTGTATCTGCCTGCTTCAATTCCAGTTCTCTTCTCCATCTTCCTGTTTCAGTTTGTGGCCATGGCTGTCTCAGAGAACTCTTTCCTGCTTCCATTCTAGTGCTTTGCATCCTTTTCTTTCTACTTCTGATCCACATCTTGTTCCTTCTCCTCTGTTGTGTTCAGTTCTATCCTCCTCATCTAGCTACAATCCCGATCTTTCTTCTCCTTTTTCTAATCCTCTTTCTCTAGTTCTAAGCACCCACCTCTTGCTCCAGTTCTCTTAATTCCCCTTCAACTCCAAACTTCTTTCTCTTCTTCCTCTAACTTTAGTTCTCTTCATCATCCTCATTCTGTCCCAGGTCCCCTCCTTCTCATTCCCAGCCTAGGGGAATTAAAGATCTAACAAATATCCTTCTCCTAGATTTGCTTAACATAGTCCCTTCCCCAAACCCCAACTGACTGGTATGGCCCAAACTGAGACCTAGCCCCTTATCCCAAAAAGAATTTGGGTCCCATTTGTCTGTGGGCCCTAGGGCTTGGACTCTCCTTGAATTCTCCCACTTAGTCAAGGAAGTCTCTAGCAGTCCCCTGAGGTTATAATCCTATCAACTGGACTTTCATTATTGCCTAGACTCAAACTCCCAATTCTGTTACCTTTAACCTAGCCCAGCCCTCCTTTGTCTGTTACCTCCCAATAGCCCCTATCTACTTCCCACCCTTGATCCTATGTAGACCCATTCTCAACCTCCCAGTCACTCCCATCAAGATCCTCCCTAGACCTCTCCAGCCACCCCAGCCTACTGACCATCCCATCAAGATACCCCTTCTCCCAGACCCCTTCTCCAGTCACTCCAAACTACTTAACCACTCCTAAATCCCAAAGTCTTTCTGTATATAAGATCCATCTAGGCTGCCATGTAGGGGCTGAGACTTGCTCAAGTCTGCTTGTCAATATGAGCATCACAAATGTTTAGATTCCTTAAGAGTCTGGCCAATATGGCTGATCTTTAATAAACCTTGTCTTTAGCTGAAAGGAGACTTGGGTCAAATTTATTTGGGCAGGATCTGCATGTTGTGATTTTGGGGTCCCAGCACTCCTAAACCTCTAAACCTCAGCACAACCACAGTTCTTTCTCCTAAACTTCAAGTCTTTTGCCATACTTGGTGATATCTATTTAGTCCCTAACTGTGTGGTCATATATTTGGAGAAGTAACGTCCTCGCTTCCTAAATGAGAAAAGTTCTTCCCTATCTGATCTTCCAGGTTATTTCCTATTTCAGACCTTCTAAACACACAGACATACTCTCCCTCTCTCTCTCTCTCTCTCTCTCTCCTAGAAAATTTTAATGCTCCCAATTTCTCTCACTCTTTCTCTGTCCTTTTTATTCTTGGTTGGTCAGCCTAAAGCAATAGGACATTCCACCCTCCTTAAGTTTTTGATCGACCTTGATAAGACTCAATGTAAGACAGCACTGTGAATTGGTTACCAAAGAAAAATTAATGGAATCTTAGGTGACATTAATAGAAATATAGTGTCAGAAGGCAGAGAGATAATAGTTTCACTGTAAATCTGTGCTTGTCAGACCCACATCTGGAGTGGTACTTTTGGGCACTACACTTAAAGAAACATTTTGATATGTTATAGTATGCACACTGTAGGACAAGGATGGCAAGGGGACTCACAAAAAATGTTAAATCAAAAATGACATCCTAAAAGACTTATAAAGTCTCTTCCAACGCAAAAATTCTGGGACCTGAGAACTGAAAGATATTTGTCCCAAATATAAAATGCTGTATCAAGACATGCTGATATCTCAAAAAAAAAAGAAGCCCATAAATCAACAGCTTTATATGTCACATGATTCTTCTTGACATATTTTGAAGGTTTAGATAACAACCCTATAAACTTGTCTCTGAGATAGACATAAGCCACATCTTGGATGCATTCAGGAGGGAATCATCAGAAACATATTCAAAAACAAAAATGAAATTCCTCTTAATCACTTTTTGCTGACACATGCCAGAACCTTGAGAGATTATTTAAAAATATTGCAAGGTATATACGGTGGTGCTTGTATACAGAATTTGTTTTCCCCTCAACGTGTTCACTGGGTTTAATTAGTATGTCATGAAGTCTTGGACCATTTGAGAACAGTTTGGTTATTAGCAATATCTTTCTTCTTTCTGAAATCTGGGGACATAAAACTGTCCTTAAACAAATTTAAATAAAATGTAAATACTGCCTAAATTGCAGTCTAAAGTATGTGCCTGTGTTTAAAGCAGCATGTGATTTAAGAAACTGACTGTGGCTTTGTCTTGTACACAATCCTAAGAACAATTTGGGAGGGACCCAACTAACAGTATAACAGTAAATGATAAAATGATGTATGTATTTATAGTATTTTATTGTTCACCAGCTCTTTATGTAACTACTTCTTGGCTTCAGGGGGGTCCCCCCCCCCAGGGCATGTTATGATTTTATCTGTTTACTTTTCTTTATGGACAATGGGTTATTTAGTGTCTCTTTAAAATTCAATTAGGGGTGTGCATTTTAATAGCCTCTTCAGCTTGCTTTGTTCCTTTGCTTTCTTTCTGTAATAACTCTCCCATTGTTTTTTTGTTTTTATTTTTCTTTTGTTTTTTGTTTTTTGTTTTTTTTTTTTATGTGGGTAAAGAAGAAGTGGCTTTGTAATTCCATAGATATGGGACAAAACAGGAGAGGTTCAGAATGTGATCCAAAATCATAGAATCATAGATTTGAAGCTGAAAGGGACCCTGGAGGCCCTTGGTCCCAGATGATCATAAACCTAAACTGGGAGGCCATCTAGTTCTCTCCTCATGTTATAAATGAAGAAACTGAGGACCCCAGGGAACTGAAGTGAATTGCCCAAGGTTGTACAGATAGTAAGGTGCAGAACAAATGTATACTTCACCAATTACTCAGAAACATCTTGTGCTTTTCTAGCTCTTTATCTTTGCTCATGCTATATGGTCTCTAAATGGAATTTCTTCCTTTCCCCATTTCTGTCTACCAAAATCCTCCCTATCTTTCAAAGCCCAAATCAAATATATCACCTCTTTCATGAAGCCCTCCTCCTCTCACCTCTCCCCTTTCCACAGTTTTTTTTTTTCTTTGAACCCTTTTAGCATTTTGTATCTCTTGCTGCATGTGCCTTTTCATAAATTGTATTATAATTGTAACTAAGATTCTGATCAGCTCTGGAACCCTTTGGTATGCCAGATTTAATGTGAGGTGTTAATCACAATTAAACAATGTAGCTTGAGGCCATATTCGGGATCTTCTCAACCTACAGACTTGACAGCAATCCTAAATCAAATTAAATAACAAAGCCGGGAAGAACAGAACAGTGAAGTAAATACCAAGGGAAAAACCTGTAGTGAAATCATTCTCCACCTCCTTTTCACAGAAGGATACAATTATCCACATCAACGAGAGAATGAATTTTCCCCAGACTCCAGACTGTGAACTAGGCACTGTGCTAAGTGCTAGGGATACAAAAAAAAGTCTCTGCTCTCAAAGAACTAATCAGGAGACATCATGAAAATAACTTTGTATAAACAGGGTATGGACTGAATAAATTGGAGGTAATATCACTAGCATTAAGTGCCTTTGAGAAATGACCTCTGCTGTTGCTTAATTTCATTTCGCATCAATTAATATACCTAGTAACCACTTGTATAGTCATACATCATACACGTTGGTAAACACATTTCTTCATTTAATACTAATTTCATACTATGTCCCCCAGACATTTGAAACTATCTTAGGAATAATTACTCTTCTACCTTTATATTGCCTTTGGGAGGGGAGTGGGTGGCCAGGGTAGACATAAGATTCAAACAGTAAAGATATGAAAGCAAGAATGACTTTATTTGACCTGTGGAATTTTTTTTCTAGCAATAACAATGACAATGTTACACTGGGCATTTACAGATCTGCAAAACTTTTTATATACTCTCATTCTTACTCTGATTTGAGCCTCACAAAAAATGTCATTTTGTAGATAAGGATTTGAAGGTTCTGGGAGGCAAGGCTGACTAGCATCAAAGGCTAATAAATACCAGGTCATCCCAATGGTCTTTCCCTTATACCAGGCTGCCTTTTCAGATTGATCCTTTAATTTGAACTGTACCAGGAACTAAAGTATGAGGTATGGGTAGACATGAAATAAGAATAAAAATAGTCCATCTCTTTGAGGAATTTATTGTTTGGCAGGAAAGACTTTTCTAATAATTCTGTGAAGAAAGTAGTGCTGATAGTTTTATGTAGGAATTAGTGTAGTACATTGGAGAAAGTGCTAGTTTGGAGTCAGAAGATTTGGGTTCAAATCCTGACTCTGCTGAATGATCTTAGGTAATTCACCTAACCTTTCTAGGCCTCAGGGTCCTCATATAAAATGAAGGGGTTGTACTAGTGACACCCTAAGTTTCCCTCTAGCTCTAAATCTATGATCCTGTGACCGTTTTTTTACAGATGACTAAATTGTGGCTCAGCCTTGCCCAAGATCACATGATTAGCAGATATGAAATCTCAGTTCAGTCTTGTGACTCTATCCATAGCACTATTACTGCTTTCAGAGGAGTACGAAGTGTTGTTGAATTCCAGATGGCAGCCCTTCGTATATTTAGAAATAGTGATCATATCTCACATCATTATCCTTCTCTTCCCCAGGTAAATAGCACCAGTTCACTCAAACATCTTTTAAATGATTTTCCCTCCAGGATCCTCCCCATTCCTCCCTTTGTCAACTTTCTCTGGAAGTATTCTAATTTGTCTATATTGAGAGAAGTGAGAGATTAGAACGGGCTATGACCTGTTATCATTTTTATATATTATGAAAAATAATTTCATCCATAAATTGCAATAAGTAGTACATGCTAATATATTAAAATAAATCTGAACATTACTAATTAAAAAGGACTAATAAAATCAGAATGATATATATTTATGTATGTTACCTATTTTCATTAAGTGGATTCAGCAGGTTGTTTGGCATAGTAGGGTGGTACAGGCCTGAGTTTTAGCCCCAACTCTACCACTAACTATGTGAGTTTTGAGCAAATTTCTATATCGTTCTTTACCTCAAATTTCTCTTCTGTAATATGAGAGTGTTAGTCTAGATCAGCGGTGGGGAACCTGAGGCCTCGAGGCCACATGTGGCCTTCTAAGTCCTTGGCTGTGGCCTTTTGACTGAGTCCAAGCTTTACAGAACAAATCCTTTTATTAAGGGAATTTGTTCTGTGAAGTTTGGATTCAGTCAAAGGGCTGCACTTGAGGACCTACAGGGCTACACACGGCCTCAGGTTCCCTAACCGTGGTCTAGATAATTTTTAAGATGTCTTGACTCTCCATGATTGGATACTCTGGTTCCCAGAGGCAAGGTGGTGGCATGGTGAGTAGAGCACTGGGCCTGGATTCAGGATGACCTGGGTTCAAATCTAGTCTCAGACACTTACTAGCTGTGTGATACTAGGTGAGTCATTTAGCTTCTATCTGCTTCAGTTTCCTCATCTGTAAAATGGGGATAATAATAGCATCTATCCTGCAGGGAGCTTGTATTTGTAAAGTGCTTGATATAAGCCTGGCACATAGCAGGTGCTTGCTGTTGTTGATCAGTTATTTCGATTGTATCTGATTCTTCATAATTCCATTTGGGGTTTTGTTGGCAGAGATACTGGAGGGGTTTGCCATATCCTTCTCCAACTCATTTTACAGATGAGGAAACTGAGGCAAACAGATTCAAATGACTTTCCCAGGGTCACAAAGCTAAGAAGTGTCTGAAGCCAGATTTGAATTCAGAAAGCTGTCTTCCTGACTTCAAACTCTATCTCCTGTGCCACCTAGTAGGTCCCTGTAAGTGGAAGTAAGTGACTGTTCCCTTTTCCTTTCTACCATCCAAGAATGAAGGTACAAAAAATGCAGAATCAAGAGTTCTGGTTGATATGGCCACCTATAAAGATACTAAATTTGTACAGTCAATCAGAGCTTGAATAAAGTATGAAATCTATGGAAGCAAACTTTGGGAAATGATTGCTCTGATGAACCCTCAATGTGTCTTGACTAGCTCTGCATGCTGCTTAAGGATGTTAAGAAAAAGAAATTTCTTGACATATTTCAATGCTCATTTTTCTGCTTTCAAAGCAGTTCTATTAGGAAACAAAGATACAAAGAAAGAGTGGAGGCGAGCAATTCTGAAGAAGGCAAAGATTTGTTCATAAAAACCTCAGAATGCTTCTTATGCTTAGATGGTACCATTCTAGAGTTTTAAAATCTCAAACTTGCATTTAAAAGGGATATCATTCGATGAAAGAGCAACAAATATCCTATGAATCTGTAGTCATTGGCATGCTTTTTTTTCCCTCTAAAAGGGCTCTTAAAAATTTTTTTAAATACCATACAAATTAAATTCTTAAATTAACATTGATAGTCCTTCCTTAAGGGAAAGCACATTTGAAATTAAATTTGTGTGTGATTACCTCCAACATTGCCTTATTAACAGCCACCTAGATGTTTATGGGTTTTCATGCATTAAATTTTTGTTCAAGATTATTCACAGTTTGTTAATTGGTGTGATATTTGATGAATATTGATGGTGTAGTTTGTGCAAATGATTTCCATACGAAAGGGGGGTAAGTATAGTTCCTGTCCAGCAAAACTAAGAAAGCAGAATGTTTCACAATCCTTGTATTGGAATTAGACTCAATCCCCTAAAAATTCTTTGACAATCAAAATTCACAAGAATGTATCATTTCAAATAAACTAAAAACTGAACACCAGGCTTCTCTCCATGGCAGAAATGTAAATTGATTGATGTAGGCCCCTTTTATACATCTATTATCAAGGTTAACTATTTGTTTACTATTATTTTAAGGAAAATGTTCTCCTTTCCTGAAGCCATTAGCATATATGAATAACTAAAACTGCCCATCTCATTCTCTCCCACATCTGCCACCATTTCAGGGATGTGAATTGCACCATTCACAAATGGTCACCAGTGGAGCAATCAGGTTGGTTGGTTTGTACCCTTGCTTAAAAATCCACATAATTCTATACTAATTACTCAGCATGATACATTTCTGTGAAATCTTTAAAATTTTCTAAACACCTCCCTACATTTTATCTTGTTGTCCCTCATCCTGTGGCAGCTCTGAGGAGGATGGATAGAATGGAGACACTTAAGACAGGGAGATCAATTAGGAGACTATTGCAATAGTCAAGCGAGAGTTAATGAAGGTATTGTCTATGTGAACGAAGAGAAAAGAGCAAAGAGAGGGATGCTGTGGATATAGAATTGACAAAACTTGACGTCTGATTGAATATAAACAGTGATGGAGGGGAAAGAGTTTGTCTAGCATGATTTTATGTTTACAAACTTAGGTATCTAGGAAAACGATTTAACAGAAATTAAGAAAAATAGGAAAGTTAAACCCCTAACAGAAATAGTAGAGTTTAGGGGAGAGGTAAGTTTCATTGGAAAAGGTATTAGGTTCCAATTTGGATAGATTGGATTTGAGATGCTAACAGGATGTCTAGGCACAGATTTTTTTACCCACCTCTTTGCTACAAATAAGTATTAGTTTCCATCTCTTTGAGAATCATGATTTCTCAGCTGATATACTGTCATACTTTTGGTCAAGGCATAACCCACAACTCTTCCTATGGTCCTTGATAAGGCCAAGCTATACAGGACAAAAACTTGCCAGAGTTTCACAAGTGTGCTTGTATTTCTTACTTCTCCTTCTTTCAGCAGAAATCTAGGTTTAGCCGACACCTATAACATCTATAGTCACCATACAAGTCACAGATACTGGCTTTCCCAATTTAAGTGTATGTATAATTATTATTTGTAAACTGATTAACTTTGTAAATTCCTTGTGTCAGGGACTATATCCCCTATTTCAATTATATCTGTGTACCTACTTATCAAAGTTTCAGGTTACATAGTAAGAGCCTAATAAATAATTAATAATTGAGAGAAATGATTATTAATAACCAAAAATTTGGGGAGATCCAAAGTTCTCTCCTTCTTCTAAAGTCCTGATTTTAAAAGTCCTGATTCAGTCTCTTGAAGGACTTTGCTGATAATGAGATTAGACTTTCTTGTTCAAGACTCCACCCTGGTGGAGTAGCCATTGTGTTCTTCTCAGGCTTGGGTGAGGCATAGATTCTTTGAATAGATTACCCAAGGCTGGGGGTGGTCTGGGTATAGAATTAGTCTATCCCCCTCAGTCCCTCTTTTTTAATATAGTTCTCCTCTCATTGTGTTAACCAATCAGAGTTGATTGCCACCCTTCAGGACACCTACAAAGAGTATATAAACTGTGAGTCCACTGCCATGATGGTCTTTGGTCTAAGAAAGACAACCAAATGACCATCCTTTTATTAATAATGTGCCAGCCTTATTAATAAAATGATTAAATTACCCAAAAACTATGTCTCTCAAACCTTTTTAATCATTACATAATCATTTACTTCCCTAGTCAGGAGTTAAATTTCATTAGTTCTTTATCCAGCAACATATACATCCAACATGGAGGTAACATTAATTATCAAGTACTATCTGTAACATATGATAACAGACTAGACCTGTGATTTCATTGGTATAGAGAACACCCACATGAGGAAATGCCATTTTTCAATGTAGGTTTGCACTCAAACTCAAATAGTAACAGACTATCTACTATGCCCCAATTCCTCTCATATATATCTGCAATATATTGTTTATCAATCCAAGTAAAAAGGAGGCAAAGAAGCATAGTCAAAAGAGATTTGTCCTCACAGTTAATAAGAACTGGATTTAATTCCTATCCCTTATACATAATTGTGGTGTGACCCTGAGCAAATCACTTAGTTTCTCAGAGTTCCAGATATTGAGGCTATAGGTTACACGGTATAAACTACAGAATATTCCTAATACCTGTTAGTACATGGAGGGAGTTTCCATACTGGGAACTACAATCAGTACTCTAGTCCCTCCCAAAAAGGCATATTTGCACGTAGACAAAATGATAATTGTATACTCAGAAATTAGGTAGAGCCTAAAATAAATTATGTTGTAAGGAAATTAAAAGACTATTAAAAATTAAAATAATGGCCAAGAACATTGGCTTTTTACTCTTCTTGCAGCTTATGCAGTATGATGACACTGATAACAGGAGAATTTGCATGGTCCAGATAATCATTTCAGGCTTGGAGATATTGCTGGAATTCATTTTAAAGTTATTTTAATGTAGTTATAACTTTAACAAAGACTGTAATTAAATTCCAGGCCGAATTAAAACAGTGCCTATTATATATACAACCAGAATAGACATTATTTTATACTTATTTAGAATTTAAAGAAGAACAGCATGGTGTATTGGATGGAGTGTTGGTCTTGTAATCAGGAAGATCTGGGTTTAAATTCTGCCTCTGACACATAATGGTTATATGATCATGAGCAAATCACTTAATTTCCCAGTGTCCTCAGGCAATGCTTTAAGACTGTGAGGTTATAGACAAATTATCCATCTGCATAGGTGAAAGGACTTTTCACATCTGGATGATGAAATTGCAGGTACAGCGTGCTCCTCACACATATACAGACATACACCCATAAAATATGTACATCTAATGAGTGACCCTTTGCTTTCATTATCTATACACACACATATGTATATGTATGTATATATATGTATATCTATATACATACACACATAAATGTATGTGTGTGTACGTGTGTGTGTGTGTGTGTGTGTGTGTGTGTTGTGGTTGTTCAGTTGTGTCCAATTCTTTGTAATCCTGTTTGGGATTTTCTTGGCAAAGATACTAGAGTGGTTTGTGCTTTCCTTCTCCAGATTATTTTACAGATAAGAAACTGAGGCAAATAGAGTTGTGACTTGCCCAGGGTCACAGAGCTAGTTAAGTGTCAGGCTGGATTTGAACTCAGGAAGATGAATCTTCCTGACTTCAGGCCCAGCTCTCTACCTGCTCTGCCACCTAGTTTTAAATTTGTTGTATAGTTTTAAATATTCCCAGTTGTTTTTTTTCTCTTTTAAACTAGCAGACATTAAACTTTGGAAACGGCTCAACCAAAGATATATGAGTCAAAGAAAGGGAATGAGTACTGTAGGTGAAACAATAACATCCCAGTGAAAATGTAAGATCTGTTCCATGTCTCAGAGAGAGATGAGACATTTCTCAAAACATGGAAAGCATTTTAAACCAACAACGATACTTTAAGTAAATGATGAAGAAGAGAACATCCCTTCAGAAATATTGTCTTCTATATGCAGACATCCCTGTGTGTATGAGAGATAAGGAAAGAGCTCTAGTGATATTTTCAACTTTCTTAAGTTTGCTCCTAATATTTATTTTTTCAGGTAAAGAATCATAGAACTGAAAAATGCACAGTGAGAAGCAAACGCAGAGGCCATTTAGTGTAGTCCACCCTACCCTTCCAAACAGAACATTATTCCTATCTTAACTCAAGCAACTCAGAAGCTACTGATCCAAATTCTAGATGCAGCAGAGAACATCTGTAGAAATGGAGGGTGGCAAATGGCTGACTTCTGAAGTCCAAGCCATCACCTATATCTCATTTTATTTGGTTCACCTGCTTATTTATTGTTTGTATGTGGCTGGAAATACAGCTTCCTGGGATAGGGAGGAAAGAGAGGAAAAGAGGGTCTTTCCAGGCTAAAATTGGCAATGTAGCCTTAGTCTGCTCTATATAAGTATTCTGCTTTTTTAATCCAGCCTCATTCTGTATACTTCATGGACTCTAATTATTTTACCAGCCCTTCTCAATTTAGCACTTGCTCTCTTTGTTGTTATTGTTTAAAATGTATGAAATGTAACAGAAAAAAAAATTAGACTGATATTCTTTGTCTCTTAATAAACTTAAAAGAAATTTATCTCCAATCTATTCTTTAAGGTCCTTAGCAATAATCAGAATATGTTGTGGCATGGGATGTATTTCAGTTAGAGTAAAACTAATTTTTGGCTCTAAAGAGATAATAGTATCTTATATCCCAAGTATGTATGTGTTCCAAGAGATGATTCAGAATATGTTTTGGCACATGGCTGTAGCTGAGAAACTACATTTGTGACTTAGCCTTACCGCTACTAATTGATATCTTTTACTATAACCCAAATGAATGGAAAGGAGATCTGCTCCCCAGTTACAGGTGCACTCGGCATGAGCTGGTGAGCGGAGGGAAAAATCTGATTGTGAAAGGTGAAATAATAGCTTCTTGGTACATCTCCTCTCAAATGAACTTGCCACAGGGCATGTTGCCATTGTCAGAACTGCAAAAAAGCTTTCCAGGATAAGCCCTAGTTCCCATCTTGCATGATTTTCCCCACAATATTTCAGTTTTAGAGCTGAAGTTTTCTAATCTGGGTAAAATTCCTTCAGTCCTTTTAAAATCAGGGTTTCCCACTAAAATGCAGAGATGATTTTTTTTTTAGTTAGTTGAAGCAAAATAAAAAAAAGGTGGATCAATTTAGACACTTCAGGCTTCCCTTATAATTAGTTTTCAAAAAGGAGCATGCACTTTAGGTTGATAATTATCAGGAGTTCAAGCTTAGATTCCAACTGAAAGAAGGCTTATCAGAATCACTCAGGGCAGATTCCCCTCAGTTACTCCTACTCGTCTTTCATTCCAGTATCTCTTCATTCCAATAAGAGAAATATACCAATATGTAAATATATTTCCTTATAGATTAAGCTAGATAAACAAAGACAGACATAGGCAGACAGATAGAATGTACACACCAAATGAGCAGGAATGGATTAAATTTTTATATTTATGATTAATGCCTCCTTTAATAATGAACATCTAATATAAGTAGATTTTCCTAGAGGATGGTGAGGAGTTTTCTTCTTATTTATGGAAGGTTAAACAAGAAAGGATGCTTAGAAGCTAATATTCAA
This sequence comes from Vombatus ursinus, assembly GCF_900497805.2. NCBI lineage: Eukaryota > Metazoa > Chordata > Mammalia > Diprotodontia > Vombatidae > Vombatus > Vombatus ursinus. The sequence continues at coordinate 32,275,107 of NW_020954608.1, read as the reverse complement.
TGCTTAGGACAGTGCCTCCCTGGAAGAATAAATACTTAATAAATGCTTATTAATTGATTAGTTGAAGAAAGGGTCTTAGATTTAGAGCTAGAAGGGACTTTAGAGGCCATAAACCAACCTCCTCATTTAAAATGGGGAAACTAAGGCACAAAAAAGTTCAAGTCACTTGTCCAGGGGCCCAAAGCTAGCAAGTGTCAAGGCAAGATGTGAAACCATGTCATTTTGACTCCAAGTTCTCCATTCTATCCACTATACTACCTGGCCCTTTTCATAGTCTTCAGAGCTAATGTGCAGAGGGAATGCAATAGGAGGGAACTTGTGAATGTAGCCAGCTCTCTTCCTAACCTTTAGCGCTCTCAAAATGTGTTACTTTCCAGAATCCTCAGCAAAACAAACAAATAAATAGATGAATGAATGAATGAATGAATGAATGAATGAATGAATGAATGAATAAAAATCTGCTGATATCATTGACTCATCACACAGTCATTATAGCTCAGGGGGAAAAATTGCCCATGGAAACCTGCGGTGAATGAAATGCTTCTGCAGTGGAACTGGGGGTCCTCAGAGTACTGTTTCCCAACAAACCCTCCTTAACACACTGGAGCTTGGAGTGCATTGAAGAGAATACAGACTGTGAAAGGATTTCTGTTTACAATAAATGCTTGTTTGCTACTTGCTGACTGATAGGTCAACAATGAATAATGTTAAAATTATGAGCAAAGAATTGGCTTCAAACAAGCGTTTGGGGGGTGAATATAGGATCTGATTGAAAGTAGGACTACAGCAAATTCAAAATTCCGACTTTCACTAATAAGTGTCAATCTTGAGTCTATCACTTGACCTCGTGGTACCACAGTTTCTCTTTCTGCAAAATAGGGATAGCCTATCTTGATGACAGACAGAGATATTAAAACTATGCATGCAGGAACTAAGGAGGTAGATATAACTTTAGAAGCTGTCTAGACCAGAGGCCCTTAACCTTTTTTGTGTCATGAACTCATTCAATAGTCTGGGAAAGCCAATAGACTGCTTTTCGATGTTATTAGTTGCCTGCATTCATAATAGACGGAAATGCTGTTTCAGTTGGAGACGAGTAAAAATAAAGATATAATATTCCTCCTTCCAAGTGAACAAAATACCTGAAATTAATTCTAAGAGCAAAAGGGTCCATGGGCCTCAGGTTAAGAACACTTGGTCTAGCCTAACCTCATATTTGATCAAGGGGTCACCTGGCAATATCTGCTCAAATGCTTTTATTAGCAAATAATTACTTTACAAGGCACCTTAATCCTCTTCTGGATGGCACTAAATACTAGAACATTCTTTTGTTGACTATAAATGTATCTCTCTATAAAGTCCATTAGTGCCAACCTTTCCCTACTGCTGTATACTAAGTTATAAAATGTAACATTATCTATGTTTTATTATATTTTTATTACTTTTGTTAAATTATTTCCCAATTTCATTTTAATCTGCTACCAGCAGATTAAACGCTTGGAAGTGTTGGTGGCCACATAACACCAGGGACTGAGTGTTTGGCACCTCTCCTTTAAGCTTTAAATCTTCCTCATTAGAATGTGACCTCCTTAAAAGCAGAGCCTGTCTCATCTTTCTATTTGTATCCCTAGTACTTAGCATGATTATCTGTATGCACTAAGTACTTAATAAATGTTTTTTCATCCACTCTATTCCAGCCTCCTTTCCATTAAGCCATATTGTGTTTCATTCTGGAATTTTACTTCTATTAATGTGATTTAGAATTCTGTTAGATTTTTTTAATTTTTATTTCATGTCCTATTGTTGGCTCATCATGAGCTTTCAGGGTATTAAAAGCCTAAAAGTTTGTTTGTTTGTTTTTAGTGAATTTCTATGAAGCCAGGTCTTTAGGTAGTACTTATGTAACGTGCTGAGATAGATAATGAAAGCACACTGGATTTAGGACATAGAAAATCCAGAATTTGAATCTTTCTTCAAATCCTTACTAGCTGTGTAACTCAAGGCAAATCATTTAACCTCTCTCAGCTTAGGTGTCCTCATCTGTAAAATGGGTATAATCATGGAACCTACATTGTAAGATTCTTGTGAGGATCAAATGAAGTAAAATTTGTAAAGCATTTTGAACACTTTCCAGAGAGGTAGAAAGTCATCACCCTAATGCAGCATATATTGTAACCTGAGAGCCTCAAAGAGTTAATATGACTTTCCAATGTGTTTAATTTATAAGTAGGGAGAAACTTGGCCACTGTCAAGACTCTAGCTCATTAGATTCTATTAATAACACTCTGAATAGACTTGCTCCTTCTAAATCCCTTGTCTTTGACCTTGCCTCCTTTATTGAAAAGGTACAGAAAAGGAATTAAAGCAAAGACTAGAGTCCCCTTGTTTGTTTGTTTTGAACTGGCGTGCTGTTCCCATCATTTTCTTCTTTCCTTTAATTTTCTCCTGTCTTTGTCTTATATAAGAAGTCAGGTGGAGAATAGGAAACTGATAGCTACCAAAGCAATGGTGAGAGGTGGACCTGTAGAATTTCTTTTTCAGCTCAATTATCTTAGAAGACTCTAATTAGGAACAGTGAGTTCCTAATGATCTATCTCTGTTCACAGTTGTAGGTGAACCAGTATGAGCATTGTGCTAATTACTGTCAATCAATAAGCACTTATTAAACACTTACTATAAGCTAGGCACTATGTTTAGTGCTAGGGATACTAAGAAAGGCAAAAGACAGTCCCTGCTCTGAAAGAGGTCACAGTCTTTCTTTAGGTACCTTCCTAGCTGTCCCCAAGAGAAAGCACTACATCATGGGAAAATGCATTTTACCTATGTTAAGAAATAATTTAAATAGACTTTCAAGCTTCCATGCTACCCTCTCCAAATCCAATATGTAGGATTTTGCATATGGCAAATTAATAAAATCAGCTTAATATGTATTAATGAGAAGTAGTATGATGAAAAGAGCCCTCAGTTTGGAGTCAGCATATCTGGGTTAAAATCTAGGCTAAGGTATTTATTACTCATGTGACCTTGGACAAGTCTTTGGAACACAATTTTTTTTATCAGTAGAATGAAGGTTGAGTTTAGATCATCTCCAGTTCTGAAATTATTTTACATTATGTTAAAATTTATAATCCTGAGGTCACTTTCAACCATGTCTTTTCACACACACACATTACATATATACATACATGTGTACACAATACATATACACATAAACCTGAAATACAAATATATAAACATACATATGTAACTGTATGCATATTTATATATGTGTACATATACCTATTATGTGTTTGATATGTGCAAATAGTTACATGTATACATACATGCACACACATGTATCAAGTATATGTATGTATTGTGGTATGTGTGTGTATGAAAAGACATGGGCCAAAGTAACCTCAGGACTGTGAATTTTAGCATGATATGAACTAATTTTAATAATTTCAGATTTGGAGATGATCCAGCTTAAACCCTGCATGTATTCATATTTATGTATATGTATAATATTCTTGAAAATTGTTGGCTAGAATAATTAATTTGAACTAGCAAATAAATCCATATTTCCTAAACTATTCAAGGGACCTTAGACAAACAGACCACTTAGGAATCATAGAATCTGATACTTACTTCTTATGGAAGAAACTGAGGGCCAGAGACATTTTCGACTTGCCTGAGGTGACACAGATAATTATTGGTAGAGCCTGGGCTAGAATTTAGGTCTTTTGACACCCATTGTGATATACATCTTTTTTTTTTAATACCACATCATATTAAAACAGAAAGGCAGAGTAGTGTAATGGTTAGAGCCTTCTTCAGAGTCAGGAAGACTTGGATTCAAGTTTCACTTCTGACACATACTGTTTTTATGACCTTGGGAGAGTTACTTAATCTTAGCACTTAGCACAGTAGCTGGCATATTAGCAAACTCTTAATAAATGCTAGTTAATTTGACTTGACTTAACATCTGAATTCTCCCCTAAAATATCAAACAGGCAACACTTCCCAGTGCAGTACCAACCAGATTAAAATTGAATTTGGAAATATTTAACAAAATGAATAAAACTACAATAGAATATAGATAATGTTAAGATGCAGTTTTCTATGTCAATATTCAGTTACAGGGATCCTTATGCATAGTTTAGTAGCTCCTGTTTCTATTTATGTTTGACATCTCTGTTCTAGGCAAATCTCTAAAACTTTGTTTCAGAGAAGATGCTGATCAAAAGCAATTGGTAGAGGGAGTTTTCAAATCTGGCAGTTCTCTATAATAATGAATTCCACAGGTCCAGGCTCTCTCCCTATCCCTCAATAATAATGTATAGATACTTTAAAACTAAAATGTCAGAGGAACGTTCCTTACCTCATTAGGAGATTCATTATCTAGGAGTTCTCTATACTGTTGAAGTAATGAGTTCAGACCATATCTGCCCATATCCTATTAAGCAGCTAGACTGCACAATGGATAGAGTGTTGGACTTAGAGTCAGGAAGACCTGAGTTCAAATCCTGCCCTCGACACTTAATTAGCAATATGATCCTGGGCAAGTCACTATGTCTCTCAGCCTCTGTTTCCTCATCTGTAGAATGGGGATAATAATAGTACTCATCTCACAGGGCTGTTGTGGGGATCAAATGAGTATGTAAAGTGTTATGCAAACTCTGAAGTTCTAAATAAATGCTAGCTATGATGAGGATGATGTCTCTGTTAAAAATGACTACATTTGTTCAATTCAATTCCTAAACATTTGTAAACTGCCTACTGTGTATGAGGCAGGACTGAAATTAAGATTGCCGTTAGGACAGGGTTTATAGACTGCACCTTACTACAAGTCAATTTTGTTTTAAGAGGCAAGAATTTGAAGAGATTTATGAAAGAGGGTACTGGGGCTAGATCATTCTGTTTTATTTCAGAGGAAAGAGTAGAGAAGGAAGAGGGAAGAGAAAAAAAATAAGAGAGCAAGAAGAGGAGAGAAAGGGAAAGAAAGGGCCACAGACAACTATTTAAGTAACTTATTGGAGGACCTATTGGCAATATAGATACTGGAGGCAGGAGGAATGAAGACAATGGGTATTTTAACCTGAATCAAGAAAAAAGAAAAGGAGCTAAATAAAGATCACCTCCTCCTGGAAGATGTCATATTGGTCATATATAAGCATTGGAATGCCATGGAGGTGAAGGTTTATTGCATCCAGAGGCAGAATATTTCTCCCCGCCAGAGGATGATATCTCCAAATTTTAAAAATAAGAGAATGGAGAAATTGACTTTTGAAAAGAATTTCTGCTTTTCTTCCACTTTCCAGAAAATGATCTGTGTCAGTCACAGTTGGTTGGAGAGGTGACCTTTCTTGGCTTCCCCCATCTGCACGTGGGGAAGTTGCCTTAGCCTAGTTATGTTTCTAAGTCTGCCCAAACATTCCACTAACTAGACAGCTAGCTCCAAACAGTGGGTGCCAGATATCATCCACTGTGTGACTATGTTTCCACTTGACAGGATATTCTTTCTTAAATTAGGCATAAGGAGGAGAGAGAAATAGGCTGTTATAAGGAGAGGATAAAAATAATGCCTTTTGTATATGAAGATGACCCTCCTGATCACATAGTGCTGATTAATGGTACACATTTCATAGGCAGCCAGCCAGGTTAGGTATGCAATCTCTGGCCATGAAACAGAGCAAAGCTGTATAAAAATTGAATCTTCAAACTTGGTCTGCTTACTAACTTTTTTTTTTTCAATCATTGACTAGTCTGATAAGAGAGACAGGGTACACTATGTGTCAGCAATATGTAATAGTTCAGTCATTTTTCAGTCATGTCTGACTCTTCATGACCCCATTTAGGGTCATCTTGGGAGAGATACTGGAGTGGTTTGCCATCTCCTTTGCCAGCTCACATTACAGATGAGGAAACTGAGGCAAATAGGGTTACGGCGTCATATAGCTAGTGTCTGAGGCCACATTTGAACTCAGGAAGATGAATCTTCCTGACTCCTGGCCCAGCACTTTATCCGCTGCACCACCTAGCTGCCCTGTATGGTACAGTAGAAAGAGTCAATCAATAAGCATTTAGTCTATAAGCATTTTTTTATACACTTACTCTATGCCAGGCACTGTATGAAGTAGTGGAGATAAAATACAAGCAAAAAGAAAGTCCCTGACCTCAAGGAGTTTACATTTTGATGGGGAAAACAACGCATAACACAGGAGCTGAAAAGGTGGGGATAAGGAAGTACCACAGGGGCAGCATGATGGCTAAGTGTGGAGAATGAGGGATGGGTGGTCTGTCCCCCTTCCCCAACAGGGAGGGTTCTGGAAGAACTCATAAATAGGAGAAGAGGCCCATGGGAGCAGAGTCAAGAGGCAAGTGAGGCATGAAAATGTGTGTTAGATTTGGAATCTGCAGATCTGAATTCAAATCCCAGTCCTATTACTTGCTACCTGTTTAACTGTGTGTGTGTGTGTATTTGTGTGTGTGTGTGTATGTGTGTGTGTGTATTTGTGTGTATGTAATAAGGTTAGGCTGCCCTACCGTACCCAGTCCAGTAAGCATGTGCACATAGATATTCCCTGTCTGGTTCCAGCATAAGCATCTTTCAGGAAACTTGAGGGCAGCATGTTTCCAGACAAGAATATCTGAGGGCCTTTTACTATGTGATGATGAAAAGTCTTCTAGTTGACTGTGGGGTCAGAAGAACTGTTGACTCAGAAACTGTTGAGTGAGCACACAAAATTGAAGACCCATTCATCTCTCATTTCTTCCAGTGGGCCTTCAAGTGAGAATGAGTACTTTACAATGATTCCCAAGAAGGAATTTGGGGAGTGGCATGAGCCCTATCTCTCAGCTGGCCATGGTGGCAATAAGCATATGGTTACTCTTTCTCATCATTTTCCCTTGCTGTCAGGCAAATGAGTGTTCTGATATGGATGTACCCAGGATGACTTATGAGTTCAGGAGATCCAGAGGAACCATTAGAGGTCCCAGTAATGACTGGAACTGATTAGTGTCAATAGCAGTGGCCACTGGAGCAGTAGTGCCTAATAGAAATGGAAAAATGGCCTGCACCAGAAGCAGATCAGTACAGACCAGCAGAGAATCAACTAGTCCATTATATATGCCTTATCCTGCAAGGAGCCAGTCCATCTGAACAGTAGAGGTATCATCCATCACCAGCCTCATGCTCTGCTGCAAACTCCATGAGGACTTCACAAAGGAAAAAAGGGAATTCTAGAGTCCAAAGATAGAGATAGGTAGTCCAGGGGCCCTTCCCCAACATGGAGGGTTCTGGAAGGACTCATAAAGAGGAGAAAAACCCCCCCAGAGTAGAATCAGGTGGTAGCTGAGGTGTGGAGAAGTGTATTAGAATGGTACCTTTTGTCACATATGTTCTCTATACATGTAACCCATGACCTCTGTCCTTTAAGTCAATGCCTACTCTCCTCATGGATTTCATGTTTGCAAGGGGAGATTTCACTCCACTTAGGGGGAAATATTTTGTAACAACTATTCTTATTATACCTTCTTAGCAAATCTCTTTAAAAAAAAAGACTAATGAAATCCATTGGTTGATTGTTAATGGGAAACGTTACTTGGGACTCAAAAGCAACAGTACTAGAAAGCCTAGACCCTAAGGCAGGGGTAGGGAGCCTGTAGTTTCAAGGCCACATGTGGCCCTCTAGGTCCTCAAGTGTGGCCCTTTGACTGAATCCAAAATTCACAGAATAGATCCCCTTAATAAAAGGATTTGTTCTATAAAACTTGGATTCAGTCAAAAAGCTGCACCAGAGGACCTAGAAGGTCACATATGGTCTTGAGGCTGCAGGTTCCCCACCCCTGCCCTAAGGAGTACCCCTAAAACATTAAGGGTAGAAGGAATCATCTACATTCTGGTAACTGAGTCTGCATATATGAGTGTAAATTGGTGAAATTGCCCTCTAAAAGATGTTATATGCATATATGCATGCATGCATATGTGTATTCATGGACATATATACATACATACTTAAACAGTAGAGATTCATCATATAAATGAGTTTTTAAATCTTGAGGAATTTTTTTTCTGTATTCATCATGCAAACACATTAAGAATGTATACATATATAAAAACACATAATAATACAGTATATATACAAAATGCACACAAATATTATGTATATGTAGAGGAAAACATTCATCTTAAGATTTTTTAAAAGAATCATTTATATGACAACTCCCTACTGTTTAAGTAGAAAGATTAATTAGTTTATCTAGCATATAGTATCTAGCAATAGTAGATAGACATATATATATAGATATATCTGTATATCTATGTACATGTATATATTTATTTGTATATGTGAACATATATATTTATGCATGTATGAATGTATGCATGCATGCTAAATATGGAAAAAGATTCAGTCCAAAAATGCTAAAAAAACAAAACTATTGACCCACTACTGATTAAAGATAGTATATATACATAAAAGTACATAATATAATATAATACATATATATGTAAATACACATACATTCTCATGGTAGATATGGAAAAACATTTTTCTCTAATACATAATAAAGCATTATTTTCCAAAAGTTATATAAGACTAGTATATATCTCTCTGGAGGTATGTTCCTCCATTATTTCCTTTTAACCTCATTTTAACTCCATACCTAGAAATATGGTCCTCATTTAAATCCTTGCTTTGGGCACTACACTGTTAAAGAATGTATCCCTTACATTTCTCCTGTCTTCAAAACCTATTTTTGTACCATGTGCTGGATAAACTACTTAATCTATCATATTATAATCCATGGTCACTTTCTTGTGGTATATTTCTTTTTTCACTTATTTACCTCCTTTCCCAAGTATCTTGTTTCCTCCCATACCTCTCCCCTACATATACTTCTTTTCCTTCTCTTATCTCTATCCTCTATCCTAACCCTAGAGTATCCTAACCCTAGAGTATCCTAACCCTAGAACCCACTGTCCTGAGCCATCTCTTATTGTTGCTTCTGGAAACACACACACATGCACAGATATAGGAATTTGTTGCCTTTTAAAATCAAAATAATACTGGGCAGTTTGAGAAAGATTGGTTTTATTTAATCATCAATCAGATAAAGCACAATATTTTGACTTCTTCATTGTTACCTAGACAGTCCAATCAGTGGTTGATGACCTGAATAAACCATAAATGCAATAACCAATAGCTATGATGTTTGGACCAACTGTAACCATTAGTTCCTGAGGTCCTCTTTGGCTTATGTGCCAAGGATCTCAGGGCCTCAAGAGACCCGTGTCCCCTCTCTCTTCCAGCTTCAGAGGTACCTTGTCATTCCATAGGCTTGGAATAATGCAGATGTGGTAAGGATGGAAAAGACTGAAGATGATAAAGGTCAAAGTTTTCAGTGGCACATGCTATATCAGTTCAGTGTTTGGGGCATGTATTTAATAAATGACAATTGGGTTGTCATTTAGATATCCTAATGACTAGATTGTGACTTACGGTTGGACACATAGTCACCTGGGTTGTATCAAATTTAATAGAAATAAACCACATTATATGTTATAAGAGAGAGGGAAGGAGGGATAAAGAACAGAAGGAGAAAGGGAAGGGATGGAGAAAGAGAGAGAGAGAGAGAGAGAGAGAGAGAAACATTCATTGTTAAAGCCTATCATTTAAATTACTTAAACACTATTAGAATAGTATCTGTAAAAGGCTTGGACCACAGCAAATTGAGAAAGTAATAATTCCCCAATCTGTTTGCATGGAAGAGCTCAGAGCAATTTGCAAACAACAGACCATTAATGAATCTTCAGAATTTTGCATAGCCAGCATTGACCTAGCAACCTCACTTTCTAGATTAGTCAATCTAAAGTTTCCAAACCTTTGTGAAGTCTGCTAAGGAACTACTGTGGGCATAGCTCTGTAGGCAGTGGTGATGCAAGAGTTAGTGAAGGTGGAGTCCTTGCCGTCACATAGCTTTCATACCAAGAAAGAAATGATACGTACATATAATTGTTCAACATTTCAAATATCAGGCATTTTAAAGACATAGTTTCTTCCACTAATATAGGGCATACCTTCATGAGTTTCTGTGACAAAATAATAATAATTAATTATAATAAACTCTTAGACTTCTACCCATCTATTGGAAAAACTAACCTTTATATAGTATTTAAAGATTTACAAATATGTCCATGCAGATGTGTTTATACATATGCATACACATATGTATAGAAACTTGTGTATGTATGCATGTGTGCAGTATACATACATATTTTATCCTCACAACTCTGTGAGGTAGATTCTGTTATTATACTGAGAGTTATTTCAGGTGTCAGAAGACTTGGGTTTGAAACCTAACTATTATGCGAACTATTGCACTAGTCTTTCCAATGTACCCCTATGGCAACTAAACATCTTTGGATCCTTGAGATTTTGAGCAAAAAGACTTTTGCGAAGTCACCTACTTCAGTGCTTTCATTTTATACATAAGTCATCAGAGATGCAGAGAAGTCAGGAGACTTGCCCAGGGCTACCCCGGTAATGCAGCAGAGCCAGACTTTCCCTGATGCTATATATTGACTGGTGCTATATATATGATGCCCTGTTTCCTTCATCTGGGTGACTTTGTGATAGTCATTGCATAAGATCCAGGACTCTGTCTCTCATTTATGAAACAAGGGAATTGGAATAGATGACCTCTTTAAATTCTAAATCTCACGACTACTTTCTTGAAGTTGAATACATCATAAGCACAAGTGTTAGGCAATGATTATCAGAATCCTGTATCTTATTTAGCTTCACACTGATAGAATACCATTTTAATGTAGCAAGAAAAAGACACAAGAAGGTTTTGTAACTTGGCCAAGGTCATGGTGTCTGTGCGGATGACCAGGGTAATTAACTCAGATGTTTGTGATTCATGTTTTATTTACTAGGCCCCATTTCCTTCTTATTTTATAATGTTTTACCTTCTCTGCCTTTTAACTCCTACTCATGGCATTAATTTTATTATAGAAGAGAACTCAGTTAATGAATTCACTTAGCCAATCCCAATTCTATTCAGTTATGTTGCAATGAGACAGTGAAATATGTTTATTTGCTTCATGCAGACAGTCACATACTAGTTAGCATTTACTTTCCATTATGAATAGTACTTAAAAAAAAAGTGTAGGCATAAACATACCGTTTTCCATCACCTGATTTATTCACTTTTAGACCAGGTCATTGCTTTTAAACATTAGGAAATGCTGTCAGGAATTTCTGCCCACGGTGATTTCTGATTTAGTAGGGAGAGAGAAAGTTGCATGACATATCTTGGGAAAAAAAATGTTTCTATACCATCCCTGTCCTGCTATAGGAATCTTTTTTGAACAGCATCACCACCGAAGTGATTTCCAGACCATCATATGGATTTTTCATTGAAACATCTGTGTTAACTTTTATTATCCCTGGTCTGCTTTGTAATTTTGGAAACAGATATAAGGAACGAGCAACCCAAAGCACAGTAATATAGTGGGAAGCATCCTTCATAAGTCAATTGAGGAATTTAATAATCTCTTTAGAAATAAGCTCTGCAGCTATGAGAAAAATGTGTGGGTTAAAGGCCTTCCAATTAAGAAAGGTTTCTCTGTGGATTTATAGGCTGGTGGTTCACTCTTCCTGTTCCTGTTTCCATAGCAACTGTCAGGTAGATTTTCTGCTACTTGCTAGGAAGTTGGAAATGTTGAGTCTGCTTGAGCCTTTTCAATTCACTGAGGCTTAAATGAAATTCATTGCAAGGAACTGGCATTTAGCCTGGGTCATTTATTCATATCTAGAAGAAAAAAATCAATTATAGTAATCAAATGTGCAAATTTTTTATCAGGATTATTTTTGGTACACATTTTGTGCTGTAATCTATTTTTAATGCCAGGGTACTAAAGGTTTGAAATGCTGCAGCTGGCCCCTCTTCTATCTGATGGCTTATGGCTTTAATTACAGCCCAAGACATAGGAAGGCATGTCTTTTTCTGGTCTACTTTTTGCAAGCTATAATCACCCCTGGTGATATTCAAGAGGCACGCTGGAATCCAGAAGGCTCATTAGGTTGAGACACCTCTCCTGCAAGAAACACAGCTTACAACCTTTTCTCCTTTCATTTCCCCTGGCTTGGTGATTGCTTGAATTAAAGCCTGAGAAAGTAAATAATTTGTATGCCATTATTTAAACTTTCTGAGAACACCGCGTTTGCTTTCCCCCTCAGAACATAGCCACGTGTGTGTCTTTCTTTGTGGCTTAGATCATTTTGAACCCACGTTGACTGACGCTTGACAGCTCCTTGTAGGCTGGTTTCCTTTAATCCTCCATAAAAATCAAACATGTAGGCGGATGCAGTGAGTACATGTGCGGTGGGTGAGCACATAATGCACAAGGCATGCCACATAAAGAGCAGGCATTTAAGGTGCATTACTTAGCCTATTCTTTTGTTATCAGAGTGCAGGAGTCAGAAGAGCCCTGGGCTTGGAGGTAGAAGACTGAATTGGGAGTTTAGGCTTTTCCAGTTACTAGTTTAGTTGACCTTGGGACCATGGCAAGGTGGTACAATGGGAGAGACTAATGGATTCAGAGGACCTAGAATCAAGTCCCATCTCTGCCACTTATGATTCCTTGGAGGAGTCATTTAGCTTCTTTTGGCCTCAATTTATTCAAATATAAAATGAAAACTGTAAAACTTACTAGTCTTTACAACCTTTCACGGTTCTACAATTATTGTGTGATGTTAGGAGCCTGGTTCTGGAACAGGTCCTAGGACCTTAGATCTAGAGCTGGGGGATATCTTAGAGGACACTATGCTCAAATCTTTGATTTTACACATGAGGAAACTGAGGTCTAAAGGGACTAAATTACTCATACTAGGACATTCAGAAAATAAAGAGTGGAGACAGTACTTGAGTGCAAGAACTCATCTTTTCATTGAACTTTATCTAGGATGATAGATTTCTAGCTAGGGGGAAAAACTTTAGAGGCCTTTTAACTTCAAACTATCGTTCTACAGATAAGAAAACTGAGGTCCCAAAAGACATGCAGTTGCCTTTAAGTAGTAGATGTTGTTGAGTTGTTTCAGTCATGTCCAACTCTCTGTGACCCCATTTGGGGTTTTCTTGGCAAAGATACTGGAGTGATTTGCCATTCCCTTCTCCAGCTCATTTTACAGAAGAGGAACTGAGGCAAACAGGGTCAAGTGACTTGCCCATGGTCATACAATTATCTGAGCTGGGATTTGAACTCAGGTCTTTCTGATTCCAGGCCCAGTGCTCTATCCACTGTACCACGTATTTGTTCATTAAATAACAGAAGTAGCTCTCAAATCCAACTTTTCTGGCTTTTAAATCCAATGAGCATTCCATTATACCATATTGCCCTTGAAGTAATTTGACCTTTTTGAGTCTTACTATAAAATAGGGATGATAATAATGCTTACACTAAGTGTCTCTCATCATTGTTACAAGGATCAAATGAGATAATGTAGGCAAAGCACTTTGAAAAATCATAGATAGATGTATATGTATATATGTGTGTATATTAATATATCTACATATATACACATGCATGTGGACAGTCATATGTGTAGGTTTTCAAAGACCCTTTATATATACATTTATATATGCATACATGTCAACAGCTTCTGTTACTGTTAATTAATTAACTGTTAATTAATTAATTATTGTTGCTAATTAATTTAAGAATATACAGTCCAGATTTTACTCCATAGTGCTATTTTTTTCCTCTAAGCATTTCTATGGCTATCTCTTATACAATATATTATTTACAATAATTGTTTGAAATGCATACTTCATTTCATCCCTTTTTTATCTTTTCTCAAGAATTTACATGTCATTTCTATACCTATTATACTGTTGCTCATATCCCGCTTTATGGCATATACTACAATTAGATGATCAGTAAAAATACAAATTGAAAAGGAAAGAGTCTGGATAAAATCCCTTTAAAAAAAAAGAAAGAAAATCAAAGCTGAAATGACTTTTACTTATTTTTTTCCCTTTCTTCCTTTCTTCGTCCCTCTTTGGTCTAGAAAGTTCCTGCCAGCCATACTTTCTTCTATTCAGTTAAATGGGGGAAAAAAAATTAAAAAGCTTCTAAGGAGAATAATTGAAGCTGAAGGAAACTTGTGCTTCCATCTCCAAACTAGGCAGTGAAAATATAGTTGCACTGTTCTAAATTTTATTTACGATAAAAGGGGTCAGATTTCTCTGAACGCTCACAGCATTTGAGGTTTCAAGGCTCAGTTTCAGAGATGATGATTTACCTATGTTTTCAGAAGCACGGAAACACAGAAAAATAAGATTTTTTTACACAGCCTGGACCACTGGTGGGGGAACCTGCATGGACCAAGGGTGGGGAACCCATGGGCTCAAGGCCACATGTGGCCTTCTACATCCTTAAGTGTGGCCTTTTGACTCAACTTGAAGTTTGGATTCAGTCAAAGGGCCTCACTTGAGGACCTAGAGGGCCACGTGTGGCCTCAAGGCCGTGGGTTCCCCACCCTGGGCCCTGGACATTTGGAGGACTGAAGATCAGAACATTTTGCTTAGTTTGAGAACTGCATTTGGTATAGTTTAGTGGAAAGAGCACAGAGAGCCTGGGGTCAAACCACAGCTCTGTTCCACACTATCTCTGGGTCCTTAGGCTTGATTTTTTAACTTCCTTGGCCCTCCGTTTCCTCATCTGTAAAATGAGAGGGTGAAAATATGGAAAACAGGGGCATAGATGTAAAGCAAGAAGGGACCCCAATGGTCATTTAATTCGACCCTTTCTTTGTTTACTGTTGAAGAAACTGAGGTTCAGGGAGTTTAAAATACTTGTGCAGTCATACACATAGTAAATGTTTCTCTGTTGTTCAACTCTTCTCTACAGGACACAGTGCCAACAGTGGAGCAACAGGAATGTAGAGGGATATATTAGAATTCTATATTGTACGTATTATATATTCACATTATATATTATACTAGTGTTATATATGTTATATATTTATAGTATATGTTTATATTTGAATATTATATATTTACAATATATTATAATAGTTCGTATTACATTTGTCAGATATTTATATCATTAGTGTCTTATGTTATATATTAGTATTAGTAGTATACATAAATATATTAGTAATATATTATCACATATTAAGTAGTATATAAGTTGAAAAGAACATGATAATAAAAAATAGTTACAAGAGGCATCATTGCCTAGCGAGGTAGGGGAAAAACATTTATTTAACACATACTGTGTGCCAGGCATTGTGCTAAGTGCATTATAAATATGTCATTTGAACCTCACAACAACCCTGCAAAGTATATTCTGTTATTATCCCCATTTTACAGTTGAGCAAATGTAATCAAACAAAGGGTAAGTGACTTGTCCAGGGTCACACAGCTAGTAAGTGTCTGAGTCCACATTCGAGCTCGGGTCTTCCTGATGCCAGGTGCAGCGCTCTCTAAGCCATCTAACTGCATGGTGTAGGGGATAAAGAACTGGCCTTAAATAGTGTCTGTATAAATACACACACACATACACACACACACACACACACACACACACACATTTTTTAAAGAGTCTGATTTAGATTCGAGAATACCTGTGTTCAAGAAAGTTCTGCTTCTGATACATATCACTTAAACTCTCAGGGTAACACCCTACAACTACAATATTGTAAAGTAAGTCACAATCTGCATTGGGAGAAAGGAATTTCCTCATTGTGAGGTGCTTATATAATGAAATCACAGGTCCAGTTTAATAATAATGTTAATAGTTGACATGAAAGGTAGCCTGTAGATAGAAAGTGGTCTTGAAGCCAGGAAGGCATGGGCTGGAGGCCTAACTGACACATCATGATTGTGTGACCTTAGGCAAATCACTTAATCTCTCAGGTGTTCTAGGCAACTGTCTAAATTGTAGGGTAGATTCTGACTTGTATTGATAGAGGTTGTTTTACTACCTGAGTGTTCCCTAGCCTCATAAAACCACAGATTCAGTCCCTATCTCTATTAACTGAGGGTGTTCTAAGGTTGATAAAGCACTTAACATACAAATTAGAGGGAAACAAAATGGTGGCAATGTGTTTTACCCCATCAGAAGTGGAAGAAAATAAAAGCTCTCCAAAGTAGACCCAGAAACCCACCATATATAGGAAAATGGTAAGGATCGATGAACAAACTAGTTCTCTTTGCAAATGGGACAATGACAAAGGAAAAAAAATTACCTTACAAGGCTGGGATAAAATGAGATAAAAAGCACAACCTAAATGTCAGCTACTATAATTATTCCAAATGTGAGATTCTGTAATTCAGTAACTATAACTTATTTCTGTAAGGTATAAGAGAAAATGTCTCATTATTTTAGTTACTCTGAATACCTACATGTATATATTATTTTCATATATATGTGCATATGTACAGGTAAGAGAAAGTATGTTCTTAGGTCTTTCTAATAACATGTTTCAGAACATGTTTCTTTAAGTCTTTGATGTCTATCCTTGGGGCAACTATTGGTTTGAATACTACATCTGGTAAATGGCTGGTGAAACACAAAACTATGCACCTTCAAAGAAAGGGCAAAGGGTCATTCATCCATATGTGAAGATCTGTGAGCCAATGCCTTCACACCCAGAGGCTGAAAGAAACAAGTCCAGACCTAAAAGAACTTGAGACGGATTTTGAAAGGGAACCTGAGGAAATGTGTTTCTTCTTTATCTGGTAATTTTTATTCTATTTCGTTATAAACTCTGAAGGTTTTATGTAAGACTTTAATCTTCTTTTTGCATGTTTATTACATTACTTGTTTTTGTTGATGGTTATTAAATTTATAGTAAAATTTTTAAAAGAAATTGAATTGAGTCAGAGTCTTAGCAGTGATAGTGATAATTGTTTGTCTCTCAACACTCCTTCGCACTGGATGCGACACTGCTATTAAAGTGAATAAAACCAGTCCAAGGCAAGATTGGGAAATAGGCTAAATTAACTTTTGGTATTTTTCCTTCCTCTGTATGAACAAGATACATAGTGGATAAATTGGAAGCAATCATGATGGAAAGGAACTACCATTAAAGGGGATGAGGAAAGGTTTCTTACAGAAGGAAGCCAAGGGGTGGAAATGAGGAGGGATAGAATTCCAGGGATAGGGGTGGAGCAGTCAGTGAAAATTTAGTGGAATTGGGATATGGATTATCATGTACCAGGCACAGCAAAGAGGCCAGGGTTACAAGATTGAAGAATACATGTGTGGGGAGTGGGAATCGGTAAGGGGTAAGAAACCTGGAAAGTTTAGGAGGGGGCCAGACTGTCAAGGTCTTTAAAATTCAAACAAAGGATTTCATAGTTGATCCTAGAGGAGACGAGAAGATTAAACTGGAGTTTACTGAATGTGATGGCGGGGAGAGACATAAGATTTAGAAAGATCATTTTGATAGATGCGTGGAGGATGGACTAGAGTTGGGGGGAAACTTGAGGCAGAGAAACCAACCAAAAGACTATTGAAATAGTCCAGTCATGAGGTGTTGAGAGTCGGCATCAGGATCATGGCAGCATTAGAGAGAAGGAGGTGTGTAGGGCAGGGTGAAAGTGAAGAGTCTATTTTGATGGATGTCTGACTAAAAAGAGCAAAAACAAAAACAAGCTAACAAAAAGTTAAAAATCCCCATTTTAGTACCATCTATTTCAGCCACTAGGGACTTAATAAATGTTTATTGAATTGAATTGAATTGAATTTTCTGGAAATTTTTAAGCAGCCCTTAGATTCATTGCATAGGCAACTTCCTATTTTAATTATGCATCAGGATAGTCCCGTTGGCAAATATAGGAAGGGTTAGAACAATGATTTGTGGCCTAATAAGTTAAAGAAAATCTATAGGCAAGACGAGAATAATTATACCACAAATTGGCCAAAACAGTCCATTTTCTACTGCAATTATTCCAATCTTGCGCATAGATTTTCTTTAATCTGTCAGGTCCCAATTTTGTCCCCATTTGAGTGTTATGCTTGCAGTTTCTGCAAGTGAAAAAGCTTAGATTATCAAGTCTGACCATGCTACATTGTCCTACTCTAAGATCAGAGCTTTTCATACAAGAAAAGGCTACCTGACTCAATGTGTCAGTTCCTTTTCATGTATCTAGATATTTCAATTTGTAGCATAGCCCCTGCAGTATTCCAGAGAACAGATGACACATCTGAAATCTTGAATTGTAGATACCTGCCTGTCATTAGATTTCCACAGGGATTTCTCTTAAAAGACAGAAACCTAGGGGGTCATAAAAGCAAGACGTCAAATGGAAAGAATCACCCCAAAGCACCTTTTTTTTCCTCCTAGTTTTTGCTGACCTAGCTTATCTGAAAGCTTCCACCATGCAGTCATCCTACTGCTAATTTAGGGCCCTTGCTGAACCAGGTGCAATCCCTCGGTGCTCTTCATTTCTCTGACAGACTGATTCTATGTGTGACTGCCATTATCACAGAATTATCTGTAACTCATTTCAAAGTATGGTAAAGAAGACAA
This sequence comes from Vombatus ursinus, assembly GCF_900497805.2. Taxonomy (NCBI): domain Eukaryota; kingdom Metazoa; phylum Chordata; class Mammalia; order Diprotodontia; family Vombatidae; genus Vombatus; species Vombatus ursinus. The sequence continues at coordinate 32,256,577 of NW_020954608.1, read as the reverse complement.
ATAGGGCATTTTACTGAAGAAATTATAAAAGAAGTCAATCATAATAATTTATTAAGCAACTTCTGTAAGCTAAGTATGATAGGTACTGGGAATACATTTTTTTTTTTAAAAATGCCTGTCCTCAAAGACCTTATAGTGTATTAGAATAAAGGTTCTTAACCTGGGATCTATGAACTTTTTTTAAAAAATAGTTTTCTACCTATTTCTGTATTTTGTTTCATATCTATATATAGGAGATTTCTCATGTAATCCTATTTATTTTATTTTATGCATTTAAAATCTGAAAATGGTTTCATAGGCTTCAACATTCTGACAAAAGGTTATTGAAATAAACTAAAAAAATTTAAAAATCTCTGTATTTCCTGAGTCATGGGGCCAACAAAAAGAAAGAGGAGAAGTTTTCTCTGATCCCTACAGCTTCTCTAAAACAGAACTTGTGTACCAAAGATAAAGTAACTTCAGCTTCAGTTGTGTCCATGATCTAGTACATCCAGAATCCAAAAGAATTTTTTTAAAAAATGGACCAGTACCTACTCTGAGCTCACTCAGCACCCCTCCCTGAGGTCCACCATTTTAACTCACTGACTTGCAACGAAACCCAACCCCAAAACTCCAGTGTCTTCCTCCTTCTTTCTAGTGCTATGGATATCTGGGGTCCTGGCTGCAGAAGCTTGCTGCCAGCTAGTACCACATTGACAACATTCTCTGTTGGAAAAAAAATTTCCTGCAGGATAGGGAGGAAACAGTTTGAAAAGGGTAGGACACATGTTGGCCTAAAATGGAGCTCTCTCCCACACTCCACCCTCACCCTACTCCTTGCAGAGCCTCAGAAACCCAAACTATGAAGATCAACCGTATAGCACCAGCTTGGTCACTCTCTGAACTGAAATTGCCTCCAAGAAGAAACTCAAGACTACAAATTACAAGACACATAGTGGTTAAATTTTAAAAATCAATTCAGAAATAGCAAGTTCTACAAGTGATCAGGAGAAGACATTCAGATACAAAGGAAAGGAAATTCAAATAACACAAGCTTATTTTGCACCCACCAGAAGGCAAAGGAAGGAAAGGAATAATATTCTTGGAAAAGCAGTGGAGCTCAGGAGGCTGCCCTGGAGTGACTTACCTCCAAACCTGAGCTTCTCTAATTCTAGGGCTGGTGACACAGTAACAAACATTTAACATATAGTCAACCTTTGGCAGAGTGCTAATAATGTGTTGCATATAGATCTGCTTAGTCATTCTATAATATTGTGTTTCTATTTCTAAGTAGGGCCAGGTCATTTTTATAATTATGACCTTAAAATATAATTAGATATGTAATGACACTAGATGCTCTTCATTTCTATTTTTCCCATTATATTGGACTCTCCATATGAATTTTATTTTTTATCTAATTCCATTAATTATCCTCTTGGTAGTTTGTTATATAATTGTCTATAGATTAAGTAGTATCACAATTTTTAATACATTGGCAAGGTCTACCGAGGAACATTTAATACCTCTCTAATTAGTTAGGGCTTCATTTTTGAAAATATTGTATAGTTATATTTCTATAAATCTCATGTGTCTCAATTTTAATATCCAGATATTTTCTACATTTTTGTAGTTATTTTAATGAGATACTTGAATCAATCTTCCCAGATTTTACTGGTAATACACAGACACATTGATCAATTGTATGGATTTTATTTCCAAGACATTTTAACATATGACCCTTTCTCTCTGATCCTGTGACCACTACCTATGTAGAGTCCCTTATCTCCTCACATCTTTACTACTGCAATGGCTACCTCATTCATCTACCTTATTCAAGTATCTCCCCACTCTAGTTTATGTTCGACACACCCACCAAAGCAATTTCCCCTAAGTCTTCCCATGTCATTCACCTATTCAATAAATTTCCCATCTTTAACTCTAGAATCAAGTATAAATTCTTCTGTCTGATATTTAAATTTCTTTAAAACCTGGTTTTGTCCTATCCTTCCTTATCATACATGTCACCACCACATACTCTATTGTGCAACTAAATTGTCCTTTTGGCTGTTTTTTACATATGACACTCCATATCCAAATTGCCTTTGCATTCACTGTCTCTCATGGCCAGAATTCAAACTCTGTTTACCTCCACCATTTGGAATTTTTGATGTCCTTTAAGACTCAGCTTAAGTGCTGCATTTTCAAGAGGGTATTCAGCCCCCACAGAATTTGCTATTGTCTCCTTCCTGCAAGGATACCTTATTTCTGATTTTATGTGTTTTTTATAAAATATACCAATTGTTAACTTTAGATATAAAAATCACAAAAATATAAAGACCTTTCATATTAAGGAAATTATTAAATGCATTCATTTAAAACCTAGAGTTTCTTTTAATGGAGAAATATTGGACATTTTCTCTTTATGATCAGGAGTGAAACAATAATAACAACAATAGTTAACATTTATATAGCAGTTACTATGTGCCAGGTACTATGCTAAGTGTTTTCAATTGCTATCTCATTTGTTCTTCCTAACAACCCTAGGAGGCAAGTGATATTTTTATCCTCATTTTACAAATGAGGAAATTGAGGCAAACAGAGTTTAAATGACTTGCCCGGAGCCACATATGCAGTAAGTTGTCTAAGGCCAGATTTAAACCTGAATACTCCTGAGTCCAGGCCCAGAACTCTACCTGCTTTGCCACCTAGCTGGACTTTTTCTCTACTTATTTAACATAATATTTAAAACACTAGTTGTAGCATAAGATAGGAAAAAAGAGATGTAGGCAATAAAAATTAGTAAAGAAGAAGCTTTGCTAAGCATGTAATGGATCGTTTAGAAAATCCTAGAGAGTGAACATGAGAAGTGAGATTGTAACTTCATCAAAAAAGCAAAATGTCTGTTAATCAGCCAAAACATTTGTCAAGGTCCTGTTATGTGCTACAAATTAAGGACACAGAGACAAGTAGATCAGTTTCTGCCCTCTAAAAGTTTACATTCTTTTAAAATATTTTAGTGATATCTTTTGTTTTATTTCCCAATATATCTCTTTCCCCCTACCCCATACAGTTATTCCTTACAACTACACATTTAAAAAAGAGAAAAGCAATTCAGCAAAATTAACATGTCAAAAAAAAGTCTGACATTTTGTATTTCACGTTCATAATTCCCCACCTTTTTAAAGAAGTGTGACATGCCTTTTCATTTCTTCTTTGGTGACAGACTTAATCATTATAACTTCAGAGCATTCATTTCTCATCATTTTTCTGCTCTTGTTCTTTCAAATTACACTATTGTAAATCTATAAATGTTCCTTGTTCTTCTTTTCTCAATTAGCATCAGTTCATATGTCTTCTCATGCTTCTCTATATTCATTATTTCCTTTGTTTCTTAGATGGTAGTAATATTGCATTGTATTCATGCACTACAAGTAGTTTAGCCCTTCCACAGTTGATGAATACCTACTTTCTTTCCAGTACATTGACATTACAAAACATGCCACTAATTATTTTTGTTCATGAGATCATTGTTTTGTTTCATTCTAATTGATATGTACATATGTAAGTATTTTTTCAAAAGGAAAAAAAATTTCTGAATTTATTTACACGCACATTTCTTTTGCTATTTTTGCTAATTATATGATTGATTAAGCTAATTGCCTTTCTAATGTTAGATCATCTTTATATCTGTAGTATAAATTCACCTTGATTATTATTATTAATATTTCCCTTTTTAAAAAAATCTTTTTGAAGTACAAAGCCTGGTAGTTGTATTGCTGGATCAAAAGATATCTAGTTTTATAGTCTTATTGTCATAGTTCCACATTACTCTCCAGAATAGGTGGATCAGTTCACAATTCTACTGGCAGGGAATTATTATCCTCATTTTCCCATATCCCACCCAACATTTGCCATTTTCCTTTTCTGTCACATTAGCCAATCTGATAGATGTGAGGTGGTACTTTGGAGCTTTTTAATTTACATTTCTCTAATCAGTAATGATTTAGAGCATTTTTTCATATGACTATAGATAGCTTTTACTTCTTCATCTGAAAATGACCTGTTCTTATCATTTGACCATTTATCAATTGGGGAATGACTTACAGTTTTATCAATTTGACCCAGTTCACTAAATATTTGAGACATGAGATCTTTATCAGAGAAACTTACTATAAAAAATTTCCCCAGCTTTCTGCTTTCTTTTTAATCTTGGCTGAATTGTTTTTGTTTGTGCAAAAACTTTTAAATTTTATGTAATCAGAATGATCTGTTTAACATCTCATCATGCTCTCTATCTCTCATTTGGTCATAAATTCTTCCCTTATCCACAAATCTGACAGTTAAACTATTGCTTGATTCTCTAATTTGCTTATGGTATCACCCTTTATGTCAAAATCATGTACCTATTTTAACCTTATCTTAGTATACAGTGTGAGATGTTAATCTGTACCTAGCTTCTGCCAAACTGATTTCAAGTTTTCCCAGCAGTTTTTGTCAAATGGTGAGTTCTTGTACCAAAAACTTGGAACTTTGGGTATTATCAAACACTGGATTACTATTATCATTTACTACTGTGTATTTCATACCTAATTTAGTCCACTGATTTACCACTCTATTTTTAGCTGGTACTGGATTGTTTTTGTGATTATGGCTTTTGTGATACAGTTTGAGATCTGGTAATGGTTAAGCCACCTTCGCATTTTTTTTTTCATTGATTCCCTTGATGTTCTTGTCCTTTTGTTTTCCCAGGTGAAATTTGTTATTATTTTTTCTGATTCTATAAAATAAGTTTTGGTAGTTTGGTATGGTGCTGAATAAATAAATTAATTTAAGTAGAATTATTCTTTTATTGTATTGGTTTGGCCTACACATAAACAATTAATATTTTTCCAATTGTTTAGATCTGATCTTATTTGTTTGAAAAGTGTTCTGTAATTGTGTTTACATAGTTCCTGGGTTTGTCTTGGCAGGTAGATTCTTTTTTTTTTGTTTTTGTTTTTGTTTTTCTTAGACAGTTGGGGTTAAGTGACTTGCCCAGTGTCACACAGCTAGTAAGTGTTAAATGTTTGGTCTGAGGCCGGATTTGAACTCAGGTCCTCTTGACTTCAGGGCCGGTGCACTATCCACTGTGCCACCTAGCTGCCCCCTTGGCAGGTAGATTCTAAAGTATTTTATATTGTCTATGGTTATTTTAAATGGAATTTCTCTTTCTGGATTATTTTGGTAATATATAGAAAGCTGATTATTTATATAGGTTTCTTTTGTACCCTACAGCTTTGCTAAAGTTGTTCATTATTTCAAGTAGTTTTTAAGTTGATTCTTTAAGATTCTCCAAGTATACCATCTTATCATCTGCAAAGAGCAATATTTTTGTTTCCAAGTTCCTTTAATTTTTTTCTTCTCATTACTATAACTAGTATTTCTAGTACAATATTGAATAATGGTGGTGTTAAGGGGCATCTTTGCTTCAACCCTGGTCTTACTGGTAGTGCTTGCTTATGGTTTTAGATAAATAATGCTTGTCATTTTAAGGAAAGCTCCATTTATTCCTATGCACTCTAGTGTTTTTAATGGGAATGTTGCTGTATTGTTTCAAAAGCTTTTTCTGCATCAATTGAGATAATCATATAATTTCTATTGGTTTTGTTGTTGATATGATCAATTGTGCTAATAGTTTTCTTAATATTGAACTTGGCCTACATTCCTGGTATAAATTCCACCTGGCATAATGTATGATTTTTGTACTATATTGCTCTAATCTTCTTGCTAGTATTTTATTTTTAAAATTTGCATCAATATTTATTAGGGAAGTTGGTCTATAATTTTCTTTCTCTGTTTTTTCTCTTTCTGGTTTAGGTATCAACATCATATTTATTTCACAAAAGCAATTTTGTAGGGCTACTTCTTTGCCTATTTTTTCCAAATAGTTTATATAGTATTAGAATTAATTACTATTTAAATGTTTAGCAGATTACACTTGTGAGTCCATCTGGTATTGGGGACTTTTTCTTAGGGAGTTCATTGATGGCTTGTTCAATTTATTTTCCTAAGGGTTATTTAAGTATTTTGTTTCCTCTTCTTTTAATTAGAGCAATTTATATTTTTGTAAATATTCATCCATTTCACTTTGATTGTTATATTTATTGACACATAATTAGTCAAAATACCTCCTAATAGATACTTTAATTTCATCTTAATTGGTGGTAAATTCATCCTTTTCATTTTTGATACTGGTAATTTGGTTTTCTTCTTTCCTTTTTAAATCAAAATAACAAATGGACTGTCTATTTTATTTCTTTTATCATAAAACCAGTTCCTAGTTTTATTTATTAGCTCAATGGCTTGCTTACTTTCAATTTTATTAACCTCTCCTTTGTTTTTCATGATTTCCAATTTAATGTTTAATTGGGAATTTTAAATTTGTTCTTCTTTTAGTTTATTTTTTAGTTGCATGCCTAAATCATTTATCTGTTCTTTCTCTATTTTGTTGATGTAAGCATTTAGCGATATAATTTTTCCCTTCAGTACTGCTTTGCCTGCATCTCATAAATTTTGGTATGTTTTCTCATTGTTTTCGTTCTTTTTCATGAAATTATTGATTGTTCTTATGATTTGTTCTTTGACCCACTAGTTCTTTAGGATTAGAATGTTTACTTTCCAATTCATATTTAATCTATGTTTCCACAGTCCTTTATTGAATGTAATTTTTATTGCATTATGATATGAAAAGGATGTATTTAATATTTTTGCTTTTCTGAATTTGGTTTTGAGGTTTTTAATGCCCTAACTATAGCTCCATGATATTTCTGTTGCTGTTTTCTGGATGCTTACCATATTTTCTCCTTGACCTGGGAGCTTTGGAATTTGGTTATAATATTCCTGATTTCATTTTGGGATCTCTTTCAGGCAGTGTTTGGTGGATTCATTCAATTTCTATTTTACTTTCTGGTTCTAGGATATCAGTGCAACTTTTCTTAATAATTTCTTGAAAGATGATGTCTAAGCTCTTTTTTTTTTTTGATCATGGGTGTCATGTAGTCCAATTATTTTTATATTATCTCTTTCAATCTATTTTCCAGGTCAGGTTTTTTCCAATTAAGTATTTCAAATTTTCTTCTTCTTTTTTTTTTTACCTTCTTTTAACTTTGTTTTATTGTTTCTTTATATCTGATGAAATCATTAGCTTCCACTTGCCCAATTCTAATTTTTAAGGAATTATCTTCTTCGGTGAGCTTTTGTACCTCTCTTTTTTTCCATTTGACCAATTCTGCTTTTTAAGGTGTTCTTTTCTTCAGTGGATTTTTGTGTTTCTTTTGCCATTGACTTTTTTTTTTATAAAGTGTTATTTTCTTCGTATTTTTTGTGCCTCCTTTACCAAGTGGTCGATGCTTTTCTCGTTATTTTTTTTTGCACTATTCTCATTACTTTTGCCAATTTTTCCTTTACCTCTCTTATTTGATTTTTAAATTTTTTTTAACCTCTTTCTGGACCTGAAACCAATTCACATTTTTCTTTGATTCTTTGCATGTAGCTGTTTTGATATCCTTGTTTTCTTTTGAGTTTTTGTTTTGATCTTTCTTGTCTCCATAGCAATTTTCTATGGTTAGGTTTTTTATTGTTGTTTGCTCATTTTTTTTCAATCTATTTATTGACTTTAAACTTTATGTTAAATGTTGGGCTCTGCTCCCAGGATGGAGGGGACACTGTCTCAAGCTTCAGGTTTTTCTTGCTGCTTTTTTCAGAGCTAGTTCTGGGGATATGTAAGTTTTTAGTTCTTCCACAATGGTACAAAGTGAGGAGAGGTATGGTTATTGCTATCCTTGCCAATGCTCTGTTCTGTGAGTGGCTACAATCACTCTTTTCTACCCTGGATCTTTAACCAGAGTCCCCTGGTCCTGCTAGTACTCCTCCTAGTACAACTGTTCATCTTGGAACTGTGACCCAGAACCACACATATGAGTAATGCAACGGAGACCTGAACCCAGTGCCAGCAAAGGAACTCCTGTAATCTTCTAACCAGTTGTACAACACCCTTGCCATCTGTGGGCTGAGAGCTCCAGAAACTGTTGCTGCCACCAATTCAGTTACCTCCAAGGCCTACTGTTAATGTTCTGGGTGGGGCCTGTGTTAGACTATGCTCTATTCTAACACAACTGAGATAAATTTTTCTTTCAACCTTCTAAGTTGCCCTGGGTTAGAAATTTTTTTCACTCTATTCTTTTGTTGGTTCTGCCACTCCAGAATTCATTTTAAGGTGCTGTTTTAATGTTTGGAGAAGAATTTGGGAGAGTTCAGGTGGGTCTCCACCTTTTCTCTAACATCTCGGCTCTGGCATTAAGACTGTATTTGTCACATAAAAAAAGTTAGGTAGTATGCTTTTCTTATAAATTATTTAGCATAATTTTTGTGTCACAGATAACTAGACTATTTTATCATGTTGAGTTTTTTTCTGGAAAATCAATAATCCTCAGGTCATAATCCGATTAAAGGTCAATTGCTTTAGTTTATAGTAACCTCATGTATTCTCCCACTTTTTGTCTTTAGATTTTAGTCTGATCATATTCTTCTACCTCAGCACTTTATAGTTCTGAATCTCTCATTCTCCTGCTGCTTTAGAGAATTTCCTCATGATTTCTTCTAAGCAATCTATTCTATCTTTTAAAATTCTAATTTGTGGGATCTAATTCCTTTTCCTATTTCTTCCTATGATTATTGAACACTTAAACTCTTAAGGGATGTTAATGTTAATTCCATGATAATTTCTGAGTTAGTAGGGGTTTTTTGTTTGTTTGTTTGAGCTTTTTTGAAATATTATTTTTCAATTCTAGATATTTTTACCTAACTTAATTTTATTCTTTAGTGTTTATCCATTATATTGGGACCTTTTTTTTTCATTCTCCTTTGTATTTTCGTTGAGGTTTTCCTTGTGATAAATCTTTCTTATCTCCTCTTTTTTATTATCCTTCTTCATTTGGCACATTTCTTACTATTTTGAATTCAACTTATCATAGAAATTATTTCTTACTTAAGCCATCTTGCCAGAAGTACACCACCTACCCATATATCTAAAGATTAAGAAAGACATGACATTTGGCAAATTATTTCTTGAAAGTATTCTTATGCAAAGCTTTCATAATATTTAGTGAACACAGTTCTCCACAGAGCCCAAGTAGTTCCATACTAGCAAGCTGGATGTCTAGAGCTGAATATTTACTCCTTTGAGTCACTGAAAGTTAAAATTGAGTTTACTGCTATTATGAGTATGTTAAATTACACATCTGCACATAACTGCTAGAATACATCATTTCATACCTAAATGAATCTAAGTCTTAAACATATCATCAAGTAGTAATTGAAGTACATGTAATAATAGAACCTAATGTATTTTCCTCTTACAGAAAATTTTTTTTCCCAATTAGTGAATTTGCCTACAAGTCACCAAAAAGGCAATTTAGATGACGATAATAAAAACTAGAACCCATCTGACTACTTTCCCATCTCTGGGGGGGCGGGAATCTTTATTTGAATGATTGTATAGATTTCTCAAAGGTATCCTTGATGAAGATATGGGAAGTGATAAGTAGGTGTTTGACCATGATAAAAGGCAAGACACATTTCATAGTTACATAATTGACTATGTTTACTGTTTTTGATCACGTCAAAGCTCATTTGATTCAGCAGAGAAAAATGACTGTCTCCAACAGTATCCCATGAATATCTAAGATAATGTTTCCTTAAAAGGTGCAACATCTGAGATAACTTTGATGATTTGCTTCTTATTAATATTGAATGAGGCATATAACATATCCCCATAAAATATAGTTGCTACTCTCATGGAGTATATAAAATGCAAAGTCAAAATAGAAAAGGGATTCTTAATAAATGATGAGGAACTGCAGATGATCCTGTTGGATCACTATCTGATTCACAGTCAAAAGGGTCCAGATTAACAATACAAAAAGAAAAAATGGATAAAAACATTTATTATCCATACTATATTCTCCATATCACCTCATAATAAAAGAAATACAAATCAAAATAATCTTGAGGTTTCACTGTACCCTCTGCCAGGTGGTAAAGATGGCAAAAGATGGGAACAGTCAATGTTGGAGGTCAGGAACACTAATTCAATGTTTGTGAAACAATGAATTACTACAACCACTTTAGAAAGCAATTTAGATTTATGCAAATAAAGCAGCTAAATCCATATGCCTTGACCCACAGATTGCACTGTTGGGCATACACACACACACACACACACACACACACACACACACACACACACACCAGGGAGGTAACTTACAAAAAGAAAGGCTCCACATACACCAAAATATTTATAGGACCTCTTTTGAAGTGGAAACAAAGCAAATACTCATTTTGGTTGTTGTTGTTATTGAGTTGCTTCAGTTGTGGCTAACTCTTCATTGTCTCCTTTAAGGTTTGGCAAAAATACTGTAGTACTTTGTCATTTCCTTCTCCAGCTCATTTTATAGGTGTGGAAATGGAGGCAAACAAGGTTAAGTGACCTGCCTAGGGTCACACAGCTAGTAAGTATCTGAGGCCAGATTTGAACTCAGGTGTTCCTGACTCGAGGTTTGGCATTCCATCTACTGTGCACCTGGCTGGCCCAATGCAACAGTCAAAAATGAATGCTGCAAAACTATAAAGAACAAGCTTGACCCAAAAGATGATATATAAGAAAACATACACCCCTTGCTTCTTTTTTTTTGTGAAGCAGTTGGTGTTAAGTGACTTTCCCAGAGCTACACAGCTATTAAGTGTTAAGTGCCTGAGACTGGATTTGAACTCAGTTCCTCCTGACTCCAGGGCCACTGCTCTATCCACTGTACCACCTGGATGTCCCAACACCCCTGCTTTTTTGCAGAGGTACATGAGTGTGGAGCAATGCACATAACAGCAGATGTTTTCAATGTCTGGTAGGTTTTGGTGACTTTTCTCTACATTCTTTGTCTTTTTTTCTCTTTAAAAACAATTTTTTGTTATGAAGGATGGCTCTCTGGGAGGGGCTAGGGGCAAGGATTCTTGGGGTGATCTAGACAATGTATAAACAAAAGATATCAATAAACATTTTAAAGGAGTTCATTTTAATAATATTAAAAGAGAAAATGAAATGAAGGGAGAAGCCCTACTATTCAGTCTATGGTGTGCAGTTGGACGGACAGCCAAAGAGATTTGCCTTCATTCTCAATCTCATCTTTTCACAATCCTTCCATCTTCCTGTATTAACAAAAATATGACTAAATTTTGAAGGCTTGATCCTTGATCACATGCTTCAATACAAGTTTCATTGTTCTTTCATGGCCTTTCATACAGTGGACCAGAAGGGAGAGTCGGTATACTGTGTGGTCCCTAATAGTATTTCCAGATCTCCCTACTTCCATCAACCTGAAAAACTCCTCTTTCCATTTACATCACAAAATTTGTATCACCCAACTTAGATTCTTATTGCTGTGATGAATTTGCCTTCATTTCGTTCTTCCTCTTTCTCCTTTTCAGTAATACCACTTTCCCACTAAAACTGCTGCACTTCAACCTTCAAATTCAATTTATACTCAAACATCCTGGTTTCAAAGGTCACCAATCTCTACTACTATGACATATATCCTCACTTTGTCTCAACAACATATAGGCATGGTCATCTTACCCATAACTATGCCATCTCTGTGATTCTGCACTATGTAATTCTCTTCTCTGATAATCCTTTGTTCTTTCATTTCACCTCACTTCTTACAAACCCAGTCTTAATCTTTACCTTCACCTTTATCTACCACCCCAGGTCTAGTGTCACATTCCTGCCTTCAGTCTCTACAACATAATTAACTGAATCAACTATACATTGTCTTTCAGTCTTTTTTTTCTCTTAGGGACAAAAAAGACACCTTTGTCCCTTAACCTGGATGTCCCCCATGACCCTGTACTAGACACTCTTCTCTTCTTCCTCTATTATCTTTCCATTGGTGATCTCATTTTCTGCCATTGGTTCAGTCGTCATGTCCATACATATGACTGCCATATCTATATTTTTATCTATAATCTTTCTCCTTACCTCTAGTTCAAATCAGTTGCTTCTTAAATCCCTTATGTCTTCTTTTTTTTCTTTTTTGACTAAGAAATGGGGTTAAGTGACTCACCCAGGGTCACGCAGCCAGTAAGTGTTATGTCTCTGAGGCCGAATTTGAACTTAGGTCCTCCTGAATTCAGGACCAGTGCTCTATCCACTGTGCCACCTAGCTGTCCCACCATATGTCTTCTTCAGAACTTATTTTCTTTCTGTCTAAAGTTGCTTCTCCTCCAAACTTTCTATTCCTTTCTGTCATCCAGATAAAAAGCCTTGAGAGTAATCCCTGACTTTTCTCTTTTCCTTATCCCCACATCCTCTTAGTTGCCAAGTGGTATTCATCCAGTCTCTGTAACATCTCTTACCTCTGTCACCCTTATCTCTACTGACAGGGATACCATTCTAATTCAGGTCCTAGTTACTTCTTACCTGGATTACTATAAGTCTACAAGTTGACCTTGTTTCCAGTTTCTTCCTTCTTTAATCCATTCTCTACATTAGTGGTTCTTAATGAGTATATCATGAACTTCACTTAGATGTGACATGAAATTCCTCCCCCTACTCCTAGATTTCCTAATTCCTCAGTCCCCTCAACTTCCCTGAAGTTTGCCTTCTGGTCTTCTGAGATTTGTATCGGGAAGGTCATGCCCTGAGTGTGTCAGTGCAAAGCTACCGACTGCATTAAAAGTCCAGGAAAAGTAAGGAAAGAAGAGAGGGAGGGGAAGGGAAGGACAAATATAAGATCCCTAAAGCCCACATAATGAGCCTTCAAGCTCAACTGGTTAAAAACCCATCTTTGCTGTCAACTGAAACAGTCACTGTGTTAGCATATTTTCATAGCATACAAATTTGAAAATCACTGCTCTACAAGGTGCTCAAAATAGTCTTCCTAATAATAGCATAGATTGACTGTGTCACTACGATACTCAAAAACCTTCAGTGGCTGTCCATTGCCCAAAGAATAAAAGAGAAACAACTCATCCTCAAATTACATCCTTTCACAATTTGATTCCTACCCATATTTCCATCACACCTTTCCATGTCTTAATATTTTCCTGTATGGTGACTGTTGAAGATTTTTTTTCCCCTGATTTTTATTTATTTAAAAATGAAAAAAAAAAACAACACCATGGTGCTTTGTGCTTTAAATGAGAAAAGTTGGCCAAGTTTAACTGAAGAGAAATCCCTAAGAGATTATCTACCAATGCACTGTTGGGTGGAAATGTCCAACAACAGTTAGTCATTATTGCTCAAAATTACAGCTGATGAGATAAGAAGGGTGGAGTATTAGTGATGATTTATAATCCTTATAGAAAAGTAAGACTAAGTTTCCCTGACTTAAGTATTTGATGGAGAAAATAGGGGTAATATTAACAAATTGAATTGCTGTCAGATAAGTCAACCATAACAGTTCTATAATAACAGCATAGAAAAGAGAGATAATTGTGCTTATAAAATCCCTATGTGTAGAATGTGATTTAATGAAATGACATCATCTTCATCTGATCTAACCTTCAAGGAATTCTGATCCCTGAGGTGTTTGAGACTATGATTTCTATTTCCTCAGCCTAAGCATCTTCTGGATTGTAAGACAGAGGAGTGACTTCAGGCTGTACATAAGGTTCTGACCACACCTCATTTTTTTTTCTTCCTCCATTGTCTAATTAACACCCTACGCAGAAAATTGAGGAATATGGGGAAGAGTCCTAAAGACTTATTTTTGCTTGTCAGAGAAAGAGAATGGAAAATCACATTCAAAAATTATATTTATACTGTATATTGAAATACCATTTTTTTGTTTGTTTTTTCTCCCATGATCAAAATATAAAAATTCAGTAATTGGCAAAGCCCCATATTGGAGGTTTTGCTGTCATTTAAAAGCATGTAATACAAGAATGTTGGCTGTATGCAGTTCAGTGACTTTATTTTGAGAAAGGACCTTAGTTTCCCTGTTTTTTAATACTCTTTCAGATAAAAAAAAGATTATTATATAATCATAAAAATGCTTTTCTAGACATCTATGAACAACTTTATTGTGAAATATTTCAGTGGCTGCTTATTGTTCTTATAATAAAAAGAGAACAAACTACTATTGGTTGTTTCCATGGTAACTAATACATTTATATATTGAAGGGGGCATGGAAGCTTCTATATGCATTTCCTTTTTTTTGATATATGTCACTGTGTATGTATATACACATTCTTATACTGGAATAAGGAGAACCAATGAGTACTAGGGGAAAGTGCCTCAATTTATTATATTTATTTTTATTCATGTCCTATCTCCCTAACTAGACAGTAAGCTCCATGAAGACAGGGACTATATCTCATTCTCCTCTAATTCTCACCAGAGACTAGAGCAAAGCAAGTGTTGCATGACTGTTTCTTGAATGAAATGTTTCTTGAAAAAAATGACTTTAGTAAAAAAAAAAAAAACTTTCATCTTTTCTTCTGGTTTCTGAAGATTAGGTAGATATCCATGTTTTTGTGGGACCAGTGTTTAAATTTTCTAATGAGAGCATTTAGTGAGCATCTATCTACGTGGGATTAATACTGTTCTCGGCTCAGTACCAAATGAGTTAAGCTAACATGATTCATGTCCTATTAAGACTTTTGTATCTAAGAGAATCCATCATTCATTCAATTGGGTGCATAACTGACATAGAAACTGAGCTAACATCAGACATCTAAAACATTTGCAAAATTGTTCTATTGTATATAGAGAGTTATGTAGAAGGGTGCACTGTTAGGAGATGAATACAGGGGAAATAAAAGGATTTGCATTTTAAGAGGGAGTGAGGTCAGTTGCTGGAAGGAGAGAAATCACCACTTTTTTCAGGTGTTTTGAGGAAGGTTTCATATGTGTTGGCGTTCTACTGGCTGTCTCCTATCATCTCTAAACTATTATTCCTTTACTACTATTCATAAATAAGTTCTTTTCTTAGAAATTTCATATTCTCCATTTATGCTTTGCTTCGTTCCTTCTTATTTCTATCTCTGACCTAGGAGACATTTTCCCATTTTTTTTAAAATGACTTTAGTACAAGGTATCTCTCTCCCTCCCTTGAAGACTTCAGTATTTCTGTTGACAACTCATATAACAATCCATCCACCCAATTCTTCAATTTGTTCCATAGCAATCATGTAGATTTGTATCTTAGCACTCACCATGGAATTGAAACATTTCCTGACCTTTAAAATTCCGCTCTTAACCACAACTTCTCATCCTTTCATCTCTCCCACTCTATTACTAAAGCTAAACCTATGTTTGGGGGCAGCTAGGGTCGAGCAATGGACAGAGTACTGGGCCTCAAGTCAGAAAGAACTGAATGAAATCCAGTCTCAGACACTTACTAACTGTGTGACCTTAGGCAAGTCACATAACTCTGTTTGCCTCAGTTTACTCATCTATAAAATGAGCTAGAGAAGGAAATGGCAAACCACTCCAGTATCTTTGCCAAGAAAACCCCCAGAGGAGTCACAGTCAGACACACCTGAAAACGACTAAACAATAACAACAACAACAAACCATATGCTTCACCCTTATCATCAACTGGATATTACATCAACCAATCAACAAGCATTTATTATGTATGCATATATTATGAACTAGGCAATGCAGTAGGTGCTGGGAATGCCAATATAATAATAAAACAATTCCCATTTTCAAGTAGTTCATGTTTTAACAAAGGGACACAAGTATTAATCTAGGTCTAAATAGAATACATATAAAGAGAAAAAATACAAAGCAAGTGAATAAAAGTATTCTGGGCTGGGTCTAACTCAGACCGGTCCCCTGGCACTTTAGGTTTGATACTGGAATAAAATGAGACACTTGCAGTCATTCAACAATTATCAAAAGGAGATTTGCTTAGCTCTATTACAAGGCTATTAAACAAGGAGAGGCATTGAGGATCCTCTTGAGTTGATTATTCAGCTAATCAGAGCTGCCATAGTGATTTGCCAGTCAAGTATCAGAAAGCCCTATCAGCTCCTTATGATTGTTTTATACAGTCTGAGTCCTTAGTCTCCTGAGTCAACAATATTTTAAATAACGTCACCATACCTTGTAAGGAAAAACTAACCTAACCTGAAGGAAGCTAGGTGGTATAAAGTATATAGTGCTGGGCCTAGAGTCAGGAAGATTTCTCTTCCTGAATTCAAATCTGGTCTCAGACTTTTACTAGTTGTGTGACTCTGGGCAAGTCACTTAACCCTTTTTGCACCAGTTTCCTAATCTGTAAAATGAGCTGGAGGAGAAAATGGAAAAACCACTCTAATATTTTTGGGATCATGAAGAGTTGGACAGAACTGAAAAATTACTGAACAACTACGAGACCCCTTCCAGCTTTAAATCTCCATTGTAGACTTCAGGGACACCATACTGTTTTGCTTTTACTCTAACCATTCTAATTATGAGGAGATTTTTCTTTATATGTAATTTAAATGGACTCTAACGGTACTTAGGTAGTATAGTGGACAGAGCACTAAATCTGGGGTCAGGAAAACCTGAGTTTAAGTACTGCCTCAGATATTTAATAGATGTTTATGAGCAAATCAACTAACTGTTTCAGTTTCCTTAACAATAAAATAGGGTTAATAACGACAGCACAATGCCTGTCACACAGTACACCATATAAATGTTTATCCTCTTCCCTTGCCCTTTCCCATCTCTGAAACTTCTACCCATTGTTCTCAGCTCTGTTCTCTGGGGGAAAGCTAAACAAATCTGATAACTTGTCTATATTAGAACATATTGTTGTTTGTCCTTTGTTCTCAAAGAGGACCATGACATTTCTGAGGTGATGCAATGGGGAGGGCTGTGCAAAGTCACCAGCCTCACTTTGTCCTCCAACGCCATCTGGGTCCAATGATAAGATATAGATTAGGACAACTGGAGATGGCCCAGGATGCAGTGGGAGACCTTGGCCTAAAAACTAAGGTCTTTAACTGGTCTCAGTTTGACTGAGGCAATGTCCACCCATTTGTTGATTAAGGTTAGGTAAGAAATGAGGCAGAGAATGACCTTTTTGACCTAGTCAAAAAAAAATCAATCTGGAAGAGGAAGACATTCCCTCTGAGCCAATCAGGGCCCAAACAATAACCAAGTGGGGTTTGACCTGTGACCTAATGTTGGCCAATCAATGAATTTTTTTTAAATAGTTGAAGATAATCTGTTGGCATCCCCAAATAAGGCAGTGTGGTAAAGTGGAAAGAACACTAGACTTGGAGTGAATAATTCAGATTATACTTCTGGATCTATTACCTACTAGCCATGTGCCCTTTGATAGGTTGCGACACAGGCAATCAGTTTCCTCATTTTTATAGTGAGGGGATTGAACTGTGTATCTAGAATTCCTTCCACTTTTAAGTTTATACTGCGGATGTCGTCTCTTATCCAGGTTTGGTTTGTTATTGTTGTTCAGTCATTTCAGTCACTCTTTGTGACCTCATTTGGGGGTTTTCTTGGTAAAGATGCAGGAGTGGTTTGTCATTTCTTTCTTTAGCCCATTTTACAAATGAGGAAACTGAGGTAAATAGGTTTAAATGACTTGCCCAGGGTCACACAGCTAGTCTCTGAGGCCAGATTTGAATTCAGGAAGAGGAGTCTTCCTGACTCCTGGCCCAGCGCTCTACTCACTGTGCCACCTAGCTGCCCAGGTTATCTTATATAGGTTAACATCCTCAATTCCTTTCTTCAGTTCAGTGCTAACATGATCCAGAACATTGCCTTATTTTTCCACATTTCTTGCAGCTTATCAATGTCCTACCTAATATAAGATACCCAGAACTGAGTAAAATATTCCAGATATACTCTTACTAGAGCAGAAAAGAGTAAAACTATCACCCTAGTCTCTTAGTACAGCCTAAGATTTCACTGTCAACTCATATTGAGCTTATGGTCCACTAAAATTTCTAAGTCTTCTCCAGACAAATGTCTATCTAGACATACCTCCCCATATTGTACTTCTGGTGTTGATCATTTCAACCCAAATTTAAGAGTTTACATTTATTTTTATTCAACTCATTGCATTACATGAAGGATCACAATTCTGTCATCTACTGCATTACTTTACCTCTTCCATCTTTCCATCACTAGCAAATTTGATAAATGTATCATTTGTGCCTTCATTCAAGTCATAAATATTGATGTTCAATAACATGAGTACAAGCAAATATCTCTGGTTCATTCACTAGACCTCTACCTCCAAGATTACATAAAACCCATTAATAATTATTCTCTGGGCCTGACTATTCAAATATTTCCAATCCTACCTGATATTAATACATAGGCTATTGTTTATCCTATGTATTTCCACCTAGTCTAACAAAAATACCACAAGAAACTTTGGGAAACAGTTCACTAAAATCTCAGTAAGCTGTATCCACAATACTTCCCTGTCATGACCTATTCTTGATGAAATCTCACTAGAATGCTATCATTTGCATACCGTTGGCTCCCATTTTCCCATTTGTTTCTTCATGTTTCAAAAAAAAGGTGAAACTAATGCAAGCCCCAAATGCTTTAGTTGGCATAAAGAAAGCTCCAGCTATCTCAATAATTGAGGTTCTCCATCATTACTACATCAGATTTCTGGGCTGGGTTCATGATTTGTTAATGAACTCTCCATCCATTTCCTCCTACTGTTCACTCATCACTTGTTTGGTTCCATAACAATGCCTCTTTTGCCTGCTTTGAGAGTCATTGTTGCTTTTACTTTCTTACTGCCCACTCACTTCTAAACCCCTTTAAATCTAGCTTCTTTTACTACCAATTAAATCAAACTGTTCTTTCCAAAGTTACCAAGCATATTTTTATTGTTGTTGTTTTTTTCTTTTTATCATCATCATTATTATTATAAACTTAACAATCATCAGGAAATGCAAACATTCCAATATGCAAAGAACCAAAAAAGACAATTGAACTAAAAACAAAATTGTATGTGAAACTGTGAGCTTCGGTTAAGTACATTTAGATTTGAATTGCATATTAAATTTAACAAGGTAGTAACAAAATTGTCCTCTAAGTGTTTTCTTCTAAATATTTTCTATGTATTTTTAATGTCTTTAATGCTTTTCTTTCTTTCTTTCATTTTGCATCTCTCCACTTCTAACTTATTCCCCCAATAAAAGCTCTCCCTTCTAACAAAGTCATGCAAAATAGATTAACACATTGACCATTTATAAAAATGGATGTCTCATTTTGCAACTTTGTCCCCCACCTCTCTACCAAGAGGCAGGAGGCATACTTCATCACCAGTCCTCGAAAGTCATAATTGGTGACTGCACTTATCAGGATCTGAAGTCTTTCCAAATTGTTTTCTTTTGCATTATAGGAGTCATCATATACATTTTCCTCCTGGTTCTACTTATTTCACTTTGCATTAGTTCAGGTAAGTGAAAATGAAGGAAATAATGTAAGTACAGAGCCCACAATGTGATAATAAGATATGAAGTAATTTATCTCATTAAATAAATGCCTTTGTTTTGAACTAGTTATACTCTTTGGCTGACTAGTAAAAGTAAATACATTGGTGAGGGTTCATGAGTTATATTTTTTAAGTAAATGTAGATCCACAGAGTACCTTGAGTCTACGAAAGCTTATGTGGGGTCTCCATGTGAGAGAGAATGTGTCCCAGGTGCTATACACACCTACATTGCCATAGCCTTCTGGTTCATCTCCCTGCCTCAAGTTTCTCCCCTCTCTGGTCCATCCTCCATTCTACTGTCAAATTGATCCTCATATAATACAGGTGTGATCATGTCAATCCCATATCCCATTCAATAAACCCTAGGATCAAATATAAAAATGTCTACTTAGTTGTTAAAACCCATCGTAACCTGGCCCCTTTCTACCTTTCCAGTCTTCCTTGCTGCCTCACTGCCTTCTGTGATCGGTGACACTGGCCTTCTTGCTGTTCCTCAATCATGGTACTTCACATACTCGTCCTTCGATTTTTCATTGGCTGTCCCGCATGCCTGGAATTCTTTATGTCCTCATCTCTGCCTTTTGACTTCCCTGGATTCCTTTAAGCCCGAGTTAAAATCCTACCTTCTCCAATAACCCTTTCCTGATTCTCTTTAATGTTATTGGCTTCCCTCTAAGCTTTTCTCTAACTATACTTTATTTATCTTGCTTGTGCATAGTTCTTGACTCGTTATCTCCCCAATTAGCCTGTGAGTTCTTTTGAGAGTATGGCTTACTTTATTTATTTATTTGTTCGTTTGTTTGTTTGTTTTTGTCTTTCTTTATATGCCCTTAGCACAGTACCTGGCATATAGTAGGTACTAATAAATGCTTTGTTGACTGGATTTGACATTCACTTCTCTGTGTGTGTATATGTATGTATATATATAGGTATAGGTATTCATATAGTGTGTGTGTTTATATATACTATTTCTTGAGGTCTAGAGCATGAAAGATCTTCTGTCATAAAGGACTTACTGGTCCCTCCTTCTCATAAGTCCTATCTTTGCCTGATGTTTTCTGCCAATTAAGGAAGGGGAGCAGATAGCTGTTTTTATTCTCGCCCTCCAACATCTAGCTTTTCCCCATAAAACTCACAGATCTGTAGCATTAATAGTCAGTACAACAGCTTTTTAGGAAAGAAAAGGATGTCTTGTCTTGTTTCATTTTCCTATTCATGATGAGACCTACTCATACATACAATGTGTGTGTATTTGTGCACGTATATATGCATGCATGTATGTGTTCTTATTGGCTCTTCCTTTAACCTTTTTCTTCTTCATTTGCTTCCATTCATTAGTGCTACCCATCACGATGGACCAGACACACTTTATTTTCTAAAGTTACTCAAACTGAAAGAGGGGAAATTGCTTACAAAGTGTCATAAATACAACTTGCAGCCATTTGTCACCTCTTCCATTCTCTTCTTTACTCGCCTCTCTGAACAGATTTTAGATTATCTGTCTCTGCCCTGCCTTCTCAATATTTTCTTTCATTAGTGTCATTTAGGCTTGTAAATGTGAATGATGATAGGGCATAGTGAATACATTATCTCTTTTGGAGTCAGGAAAGCCTGGTTTCAAATCCTACTTCTGATATTTACTAACTGTAGCCATAAGTGAGTCACTTAACCTCTCAGAGGCTCAGTTTGGGCATCTGTAGAATGGGGATAGTACTCACCTCAAGGGGTTGTTGTAAGGTCATTGAAAGTCTCATCTGAGATCATGTATACAAAGTGCCTTGCAAATTTTAGACCATTCTGTAAATATCAGTTACATTTATTTTAATAGGAATTAGAAAATGGAAAGTTGTAAATGAGGATGAAAGAAGGATGGTAGAAAGTGAGGCCAGTGGGTTTAGTAGATTGGACAGAAGAAGTCTTAGTTGGTAGCAGAAAAATTGACCCTGTGTAGAAAGATGTTCACGTTGGGGAAGATGACATCAGCAATAGTTTATGGACTCAAAGGGGAAGATTATAAGTAAATCTTACACTTCAAACTTCTTGTTGAAGGTGGATAGGAGTACAGTAGAACAAGCACTGGATTTTGAGTAAGAAGAATTGGGTTCAAATCTTGTCTTTATCACTTACTATCTGTGTGACTTTGGGCAATTTACCTCTCTAGAATTCAGTTTTAGATATCTGTAAAATGCCGGGATTGGATGAGATGGTTTCCAAGGCTCCTTCTACTTCCACTTCTGTGACCTAAGAAGCCAGAGAGATGAGACAAAAGATTTGAGTAGGATTCAGAATGTTAATGAAAAAGTTTCTGTATATCAAAGTTTTAGATGGTTCTCTTGGTCCAGGGAAAAAATAAAAACTAGAAATCTATGCAAACAAATTATTCCTCATATTACTATCCGATTTTAATAGGAACAGAGTTCATATAAGGTCTATCTATATTACTCTGAATTTAAGTAATCTTTTTCCTAATCTTGGTTAGAAACAAAACTGAAGAAATAAAGAGAAAAAAAATATTCATACTCTCCCCCCTCCTGCCTCAAAAAATATGAATGAACATGTTATTTTGTGTAGCACAGAAGACAAGGGATATTAATTCAAGGTGACCTAGTACTTTATTTTTCTGTTGTTATTTCTTTTAATTATTTTTTATGAGGCAATCAGGGTTAAGTGACTTGCTCAGTGTCACACAGTTAGTAAGTATCAAATGTCTGAGGCTTGATTAGCATTCAGGTCCTCCTGACTCCAGGGCCGGTGCTATCCACTGTATCCCTTAGCTGACCTAAATAACCTAGCAATTTAGGTAAATTTACTGTTGCCCCAGTGTGGCAGGTTAGATACCCAGGCTTGGAGTTGGGAACACTGGAAATAAAATCTTTCATCCAAAACATGCTTGGACTGAGTGACCCTGGGGAAGCAACATAACAGCTTATTCCTCAGGCTGCATTCTAAGACTATATGTTTTAAAAAGAATCATTGATTTGAATGGTAGAGGTAATATCTTTGTAAGGAATTCCCTAAACCAAAGAAATCATGAGACAAGATTTAATCCCCCCTCCCAAAAAAAAAAGTTTATGTAGTAAGTCCAATTCAAAATCAAGAAATTCAATTCAGATGAACATGTGTTTGTATCCATAAACACTGATTCACAGGAAGACTGGTAGAGTCAATAAAGACCCAGTCTCAGAGTCAAGAAGATCTGGGTTCAAGTCCTGCCTCTGACATAGGTCCTACCTATATGACCCTTAATAAGTGAATTAAATAATAATAATAATAATAATAACTAGCATTTTAGGTTTGCAAAGCACTTTACATGTTATCTCTTTTGATCTTGACAGTAACCCAACCCTTCAAAGTAGGTGCTTTTATTATCCCCATTTTATAGCAGAGGAAGTTGAGGCTGAATTAGGTGACTTGACCGGGAACACATAGTTGGGTGGGATTTGAGCTCAAGTTTTCTGACCCCAAGTTTAGCACTCAATGCAATGTAACCCCTAGCTATATTTACCCTCTCAGTGCTCTCAGTCAACACTATAATTTGCAGAGCAGGTATCTATCTGTATTAGTAAAGGGAGCGTTCTCAACGATTTTCAGGGGTTCCCCATTTAAAGAAGTCAGAAGTCTAGAAATTACACATAGACATAAGTCTAGAGATTGCAAATGTATACGTGCATACATATGCATGTGTATATATATGTGTATGTATGTGTGTATGTATATGTGTGTGTACATACACACACATGCACACACACACATACACATGGCGTGGAACACACACAAGAAGTTCACAAGTAAATTAACAAAAGGTATATAAAATTAACAAAAAAGCAATATCAAGAGAGAGAAAGTGCCTCTAATTAAAAGGCCAGGAAAGACTCCATGTAGGTTTGTTGGTGGTGGCCAAGTTAGCCCACTATTCCCTAAGGTTTCGTACTAGGGGAAAATTTACAGGTGAAAGCTCTAGCTGCATATGTCAGAAGCCTGCAAGCTACTGGGTTAGTTTTGTTATAGAAATGTGTACCAGTTGAGACATTTTCAGAAATGTGTTGCCTGTCCCTACCAATAAAACAACGCATTATTCTGAAGGGTTTACAAATGGTTTGAACTGCAACCAGCTGGCTGCTGCAGAACAGGGTATGTTCCACCTGCTAGTAACCTCAGGAGAAAGTGCTGATGAGGTGTTTTCTTTTTTAATAGATTATCAGTTTGTTGTACTACTATTAACATTGGCAAGGCCAATATGCCACTGTGGGTATTTCCTCTGACCCCAAGAGGTGAAAAGATGAGATTCAGCATATTTGAGATGTTTAAAACAGGCCTTCATTAATACAAGTCATTTTTCCCCAGTTACAAAGTCAGCCTGAAAACATTTTCCTAAGTCCCCATCTCTGATAAAGCAATCTATTCAGGACTTACCTTCTCCAGTATCCTCTCCTGTTTAATGTTACAACTCTGTGATGGACTATTTCTCTATTTATAGCCCAGACAATTCAGCTGCCAGGCAGGTGGTTCTATTGAAAGATAAACAAACTTGTAACAAACCCCCACTGCTTCGTAAATGACCAACTGTGCTGACATGGCAGGCTGCAGGAGACTTAACCTACCCTGGGATGTTGGTCATTTACTACAGAGTCAGGATCCCCACAGTTTCCTTGGCCAAGGAACAGCTGGGGCTCTCAGCTTTTTTGTCTTCTAACAAAAAAATCAGAATCAATAGCTATACAGTCTGTTTAAAAGGATCATGGTGTTTTTTTTTTTCATTTAATATATGGAACACCAAAATATCAGCTTTACTTCCTTTGCCTAATGGGCTTATTGATCTCCAAGAAGCTTTTAGACTGCTTTGTGGAAATGTCTTCCCTTTGAAAATGTAATTTGGTGTGGTCAGAATGGCCCCAGGTGTCCTGAGATATGTGTTTCTGCATCTTGATCTCCCATTGTTCCTTTGGCTGGCTGGGCCCCATCACTCTTGCTAAGATCTTATGGGCTCTTGCCTGAAAAGAATGGGTAGGGAATGAAAGAAACTTTTTTTTTCCTGGCATGGATTTGTAGAGGCACTTTTGAAATCTCTATCCTTCCTTGGTCCATTGGCCCTCCTTATTACCTGACAGATGAAATATTCCTCATTACCGTAAGGCTATGTTGTAGTCAGCAATCAGTTCTTCTCAAAGAGGAAGTTATGTTATAGGAAAAAGAGAATAGAATGAGGAGACAGGAAACCTGGGTTGCTTTAATTCTGACTCTACCCCTTTCTGTGTGTGACCTTAGGAAAGTTACTATTCTGGGTCTGTATCCTTATTCAATTAAATTCAATAATTCAACAAAATTAAATTCAGTAAGTTTTTATTAAATGTATATTATATGCCAAGAGAATTGGAACAGTGGATAGAGAGCTGCCCTCAAAACCAGGAAGACGTAGGTGCAGGTCCCATCTCTGAAATGTACTGTTTATATTGAGCCTAGAAAATCATTTAACCACTTAGTGCTATATGAATTGCAGAGGGGAGGCTTGGGAGTGCAAAGTCTACATAGAAGGCTAGCTATGTCAGCAGTCTAGATGAGATTTGATGAGGGCGTTTATAAGAATGGGGGTTATATGGGCATTGCATAAGTAGGACTGAACTCTTATAAGCAGCCTTAAAGTTCATGAAGGGTTACAGGGGCCTTCAAACACAGGGGATCATAGGATTTAGAGCTGAAAGGGGGCTTAAAGATCATTAAGTCCTAAGCCCCTAGTTTTACAGATGAGGGAAATGAAGTCCACAGAGACATAGTGGCTTTCCCAAAATCCCACAGCTACTTAGGGGCAATATTGGGATTTGAACCAGGCCTTTGGCTCCAAATTCCTCTACGGTATGGCTATAATTCAATAAAGACACAAAAAGAGCTTCAAACTATATGTGGGAAGACTGAAATTGAAGATTTAGCTTAAATTTGTCAGAATATTTAACATTTCCTAGCCAAGGTTTTAAACATGGGAAGGATGGCTTAGGTTCAGTTATGCTTTAATGCATAAGGATGGGATGGATGACCTCCCAATGTCCTTTCTAGCTTTAGAGTTCTTTGAAAGGCAAGATCAAAAAGCGTGTGTTCTCCAAGAAAAGATTAAATACCACTTACATTCTATGATTTCCAGATGTTAATATCATACACTGATTTATAGTCTCATAATTGCAATGAAACTCAAAAACATAAGGTGGAGGAAAATCCTGTCTTCTTCTGCAAGCCATGACATCTCTTACTCTGCCAGGCCCAAAAGGGCTTGGTCTACTCCCTTCCTTCCAGATAACTCCTCCTATGTTCGACAGTCCTTCCACACTTAAAATAAAAAAAAATCTTCTGTATCCCAGTGCACTGTTGATGGGGTGCCAGCACTCATTCCCCACTCTTCTCTTGGTATAATATGGGATCCAAATAATTCTAAGGATTGATGATTTGATCCAAAGCCACATATGATTCAGCAACTCAGCTCTGTGGGGTGTGGCAATGATCTCTTTGGCAAGCCTGTTCAGGTAATGATGCATATTGTTCATTAAAAAATAAAGAATTGGAACCCCTTTTCTTGCCCCTCACCCTTACCATTCTAGAATCCATTGTTGATATTAGTCATTACTCACAGGAATTAAACATCACTATTTTTAAGTAGCCTAATCTCAGAGGGAAGAGATTCATTCATAAGTGAATGGACTATGTCTCTGTCAAGGAATAAGACTTTATGGAAGAGAACTGCTATTCTTTTGCCACTCCTTCCACCTACAGAAGATCTTGCCTCAAATTTCTTGAGAAAATAGAAGCCCTTCATTATAAGCTCCCTCCCTTCTCCTCAATATCATTAGTATTCTTTCTTGCTCTATGACATCCTCACAGAAGAGATGGTCCTTCTATTCACCAAGGCCAACCCTTCTTTCTTATACCCTTAACACCCCTGGAATCAAACTTCCTCTTTCTCTAATCTTCGAGCTCTAGCCTTTATACTGAATCCTTGTCTGTTGACTATAAACATTATTAGCTTAACTCTCATCATAAAAGAGCCTTCGCTTGACTCTCTCATGTCTTCAGGATATTTTGTTCTATATCTTTCCTGCCTTTCACAGCCAAACTCCTAGCCAATTGCTTCCTCTTCTCATCTCATTCACTTCTAAACCCTTTGCAATCTAACATCTGATCTTATTGCTCAGCTGTAACTGTTCTCTCCAATGTTTCATTGTTATTGAATTGTTTCAGTAGTGTCCAACTCTTTGTAACCCCATTTAGGTTTGTTTGTTTGTTTTTCAAAGATACTGGAGTTGTCTGCCATTTGTTTTCCATATTCTTCTCCAGCTCATTTCACAAATGAGAAAACTGACATAAGAGGGTTAAGTGACTTGCCCAGAGTCACACAGCTAGTGAGTATCTGAAGCCAGATTTGAACTCAGGAAGATAAGTCTTCCTGATTCCAGATCTGGCACTCCATCCACTACACCACCTAGCTGCTGTTCTCTCCAATGTTAACAAAGGCTATATCAGATCTCCTCTTCCCAGGTTGCCTTACTCCTACAATTGATTATGGAAAGCAGAGATATAAGTCTAACTAAGATGTAGCCATTTTGGATAAGGAGATAACCTATCTACCATAGAATTTTATGAGGAGGCGGGTACGGAAGAGATAGAGGGTGATGGCACAGTTCAGTAGATAACCACAAAGAACAAGACTATTGGAGGGAGAAAACACATTTCATGGATATCAGTGCTCTGGGATATAACTATAGCCATTCTGCCCCTGTTGTGCCCCTTCTTGGAAGCCAGGTAATAATCAATTGGGTTTTGGGGCAGCTAGGCGGCACAGTAGATAGAGCTCTGGCCTTGGAGTCAGGACTGGACCAGAGTTCAAATCCAGCCTCAGATACATGACACTTACTAGATGTGTGACCCTGGACAAGTCACTTAGCCCCAATTGCCTCACCAAAAAAATAATAAGAAGAATTAATTGGATTTTGTCATTCCAAGTTTATCAACTCAGGATTAAAGTTAGGAAGTGAATGAAGTTTTTAAGGTGTTTCTAAATATGTAATCTGAAAACTAGAATCTTTTTTTTTGCTTTTTTTTCTTCCTTTAATAAAGATCTTTTAACTTTCATAGCCCCTGGATGGGTTTTTTGAAGGTACTACTTTAAAAAAAAATTCCAACTGAATTAATAGTATGTAAAGTAACCAGTGATTCCTTGTCCATATAGTCCTGCATTTTACTCTGTTTTTCTTTTTCTGACTCTACCAGTCACTAAAAATTGCTCACCCTCTTAGCTGGGAGAAAAAGAAATCTAACACAGGTATTGCCCAGAGATTGTTCTGTGATCCTCCAATGGGACAGTCACTCATTTACTGTCATTATCAAATGAGAGTCATAAGTGTTCCAATTTCAAGTGTTATACAATGAAAAGTATTTACCATTTTCTTTTTTCCTTGAAAATATAAATATACTGTTTTACTACCTTTTTTGTTTTTAATTTCTGAAATGAAGAATCATTTTTCCATGTTGAACCTAATATATATGTGGTGTATGTGGTGACTGAATTGGTGGAGGGTAGAATATGAAGGCAATTTCAGCAGTTTGTTAGGCCAGAATACCTCTTATTGTACATGTAAGTGTAACCTAAACAAATCAATTCCATCTGATTAAACTCGCTTTCCATGGGTAATGTACCATGGACATTCTCTTTCCTCTGGCACTTTTCCCAAAGATCACACGAAGAGCATTAGATGGTTGGTTTTGCATGTCATCCTGACATTCACACAATCAAAAAGAAGCACTGTGCTAAATTGCTCAGGCTTCCAAGTTCAAAGGCATATCACGTATGCTAGACAAAACCAAAGGAGATGAAGACAATGTCAGATGGGTCATTGATATCCAAATCCAACACACAACTAAAGGAACAATCTAGGAAACTGTTTTGAATTCTTCTTATACCCCCTTTCTACTCACAGGGCTTAGATCCTCAGGGAAGTATGGAAACCCCTATGATCCTGTTAGTTGGTAAATGTAATTTGAAGTTACAAGTGGATTAGAAGAAGCCTAGTGATCCTTAGACAAGAAAGGTGAGTTTTGGGGGAGTTAGAATCTCATGAGGCAGAATTTAAAAGGTCAGAGTATCCTCCCCAAATGAAGCTCCAGATAAGAGACAGAAGGGAAGCAGTAGCTCAGAGGAATTCTATAGGGAAGGTAGGATTCAACCTAAATAAATCAATGGACCAGTTCTAAGAACTAGAAGTGCTATAGAAGGCAAGAGCAAAAGGTGTGGGAATTAGAAATGGGAGCTGGGGTTTTCTATGGCAAGTAAAGTTTTGATTATTTAGGAAAGGAAGAAATAAACCTTTTATTGGCTCAGTTAACTTAGGAAGGGATTACTTTACAGCCAGCTTTGGGATTTTGAGTAGTTTCCTTTCATTAATGTGGACAATCAAAAGAGTCAAGAATTCTTAACAAATTAATTTGGGATATATTCTGATATTTATATTTTAACATGGGTATTTTCAGTGTTCTGGGAATGCATGGCATCTGAAACAAAATAGTTAAGCCACAGCAAGATAAACTGTTCTGATTCTACATCCAGTCTCTCTTTTCAAGAATTCTTTGAATTGTACATTTCAGTTTGTAAGGCACATTGAAGATATTTGCATCTAATCCTTTGATTTTGCAGATTAGGAAACTGAGACATTATAGTTCAATGAAAAGTATGCTGTTCTAGAGTTAGAGGGCCTGAGTTCAAATCATGACTCTGTGGCTTCTTACTTGTTTGATTTGGGTCAAATTATTTAACTTCCATAGGACAGTTTACTCATCGGTACAATAAAGAAGTAGTACCAGATGTTGGATAAATCCAGTTTAGCTCTAAAACCTTGATCCTATAAGGCCTAATGAAGTAAAGTGACATTGCATGGATAAATGCCAGAGCCAGGATTTGAATCAAGATCTTCTGACTCTAAGTCCATCATTATTTCCACCATAACAGTGCCAGTAAAACTCAAAGAAGGGCAAATGACAAACATTTATTAAGTATTTAACATGGAGATTTCCAGATCTAGACATTTTATTCAATGCTCATTACCCCTCAAACATTTGCAAATAGGAATTATGCTCAAGATATAAAGCAATTTCAGTTGTCTCTGATACCAAGTGTTTATGATACCAAGAAGTCTAACAAACTAAAAACTCAATGAATTAATAGCAGAAAAGAAAAATTTCTAACCCCTAGCATAATTACCTAGCAACCTCTCTCCCACCACACGTCAATTTCTAAGAGTATTGCTAAAGTCAACCTATTAGTGTTAATAGAACTCAACTTTATTCTCTCCAGCCAGTAACTCAAAACCAAAAGGCAAAAGCTTGCTCTTTATGGGGCAGCAGCTGGAGTAACATACTGTGGTACAACAGAGCTCAGTCAGAGAAGTGAAGAATAGAGGGAAATGGGAATGGATGTCTGTGTATGTTTCTGTGTGACACTCTACTGAGGCTGAGGAAAAGAGTTCAGGATCAACTTGAGGCCAATTCTGTCCTCCTAGATGTCACAGGAATCAGAGAATGAAGCTAAGCTGGAGAAACTTAAATTTCCCAGTTTGAGAATAGACTGAGGCAGTTTTGAGGTCCAGGACCCCAGGGAAACCACTATCAAGGAGAAAGGAATCAGAAAGTGAACAACAGGGGGATAAAAGGAGAAAAGCCTGAAATTACCAACAATCTCAAGAGGAAGAGCATCCAGTTAAAAACCTTAAGCCTATGT
Organism: Vombatus ursinus; assembly: GCF_900497805.2. NCBI lineage: Eukaryota > Metazoa > Chordata > Mammalia > Diprotodontia > Vombatidae > Vombatus > Vombatus ursinus. The sequence continues at coordinate 32,226,338 of NW_020954608.1, read as the reverse complement.
AGATAAACCAACAGGGAAAATATTAATAACAGAAAGAAATATGGCCTCCAGATCAATTAAGTGAATGCAGACATGTATAAATAAATATAACAGGACAAAGGAATATTAATATATACCTGATGAGGCAAAGGACCCTGAGATCCCAAAAAGTGCATAGTTAAAAAGAGAAATAAGAATTCTGAAAGTAGAATTTATGGCCTACACAGCTGAAATAATTGGGAAAATATAAAACATTGAATCCAGAGTGACAAATCTCTCAAAAGAAATAAAAAAGAAAATTACTTACCGGGAAATCAAATACACAGAAGTAAAGACGAATCTGGAGGAAAAGAAGGAATGATCAATTAATGTTAAAAGAAAACATGATTTCCACACAAGCAAAACATATTGATCTTGAAGAAAGAATACATAAAGACAATTTAAAGATGTCAATATGGCATGATTTCCCAAGAAGAACATGATAAATCAAAAAACCTGAAAACCATATTGCAAGAAATAATAAAAAGAAACTATCCAGAACTTCTAAACTCAGAAAAAAAACATCAATCAAAAGAATCCAGTGGTCACCTCTAGGGCAAAAAAGCAAACAAATAAAAAAAAAAAAACCTGTGCTGCAAACTCCAAGACCCCTAGAAGTTAAATTTAGCAATTCCAGTGATAAAGAATAAATTCTTCCAGCTACCAGGAGAAAGACCTTTAAATATAAAGGAAAGCAAATTGGAATAATGCAAGACTTTTCTTCACCCAACAGAAACCACAGAAGGGAATGGAATAATGTGTTCTGAGGAGCAAAGGAGCTTGAGGTGGAACCCAAGGTGACTTACTCTGCAAATCTGAGCCTAATCATTAATGAAAAAATATGGATTTAAATTTTTTTTAAAAAGAGGAATTAGAAGTATTCCTACAAAGAAAAGCAAGCCTGAACAAATTATTTATTTGCTTTTAAATACTACAGATAATGAAAATAGAAAAGGTAAACAAATACAGCAACCAAGGACAACAACAAAATAACAATGGAGAGATAATTAAAAGATCACCTACAAAAATTTCACCAAGATACCAGGGTGAAATAAAAGGCATATAGAAGTGGTGATGGAGAAGTAGGCCATACACATCATGTATGAAACCTCTCAGCACCTCACCTACAAATGAATAAATGTTTTAGTGGGACTAAATTTCAGAATAGCAGAATGCATAAAAGGGGAATGGGTAGGAACAGGAAATCAGGAAATGTGTGATCTTCCCTAATTAAGTCAAAGATTATCAAAGAAGGAAAATAACTTCTGTTGTCCCTTAGGAAGAAAAGAACTTAGAGGAGAATGGGTGAAGACACAAAGAGAGAGAATGAAACTGAGTGAAATGAGGGGGAAATCTGGTTTCAGCTGCTGGGCAAAAAATATAAACTAATTAGAAGAGAGAATACAAAATAGGTACCTTATAAGTTGTAAATCTATAAGGAATATAGAATGAGTCAAAGAATAAAAGTCTAGAACAAACACAAAGGAAAGACAATTAAGAAGAGGGAAAGAAATCCTTTTCAGAAAAATGCCCAGAAAATGAAATTCTTAAAACTAAGGAACAAAAGTAAATGAGGCAGAGAGTGAGAACAATTTTGCTTGACTAAACAAAAGGGAGAAAAAAAGAGAAGAAAATTTAAATAACTAGATAAAAGGAAGAAATAAAAACTAATAAGCTAAGCAAAACTCCAAAGCTGAAGAACAGGTAACAAATAACAGGTGAGGGGAGAGTTTTGAGAGGGACAAGAAGAGTGTTGTTAGGAATACGTTTGTCTTTAAATTGAACTAAAATAACTTAAGAGACAAAATACTGTGTTTACAGAAAAAGATGAAAAAGTCTAATTTAAGAAAAACTATAAAATACTAGAGGCAAATGGAAGAAAATCTAAATCTAAATCATGTAATTTAAATAGTTTAAACAATCCAATAAAAAGTTATTAAAAAAGAAAACAAAACCCTACAATCAGTTCCTAACAAGAAAAACACCTGAAAACTAAAGATATTCACAGAATAAAAATGAATGACTGGAATAAAATTTGCTGTGATAAGGTGAATCCAAAAAAGGCAGTGTTACAATCAGTTATTAGCCAAAGTAAATATATATATCTGTATTATATATAAATATATAGATGTATATTATATATATAAAACACACCCATATAAAATATCTCTCTCCCTCTGTGTGTGTGTGTGTGTGTGTGTGTGTGTGTATATATATATATACACATATGTTTGCATGTACATATGTACAGTTCAGGGCATAGGGTCATCTTCTTACTGTACTGAAGCAGCAATGGGATTTGGCAGCCACCTGGTTGTCTGAGCAGAATTTTTTAGTGATATTTTTTAATTTCCCAATTACATGTAAAAACAATTTTTAACATTCATTTTTTAAAATTTTGAGTTCAAAATTCCCTCCCTTTCTTACCTCCCTCCTCCCTGAGAAAGTAAGCAATTTGATATAGGTTATACATGTGGAATCATGCAAAACAAGTTTCCATATTCCATATTAGTTATGTTGTAAATGAAAACAATAAAAAAGTGAAGAAAGTGAAAAATAGTATACTTTGACCTGTATTCAGACTTAATCAGTTCTTTCTCTGTAGGTAGATGGCATTTTTTCATTTTTCATCATCACTTCTTTGGAATTCTCATCGATCATTATATTGATCGAAGTAGCTAAGTCCTTCACAATTCATCATCATACAATACTGTTATTACTATGTATGGTGTTCTCCTGGTTCTGCTCACTTCACTCTGCACCAGTTCAGGTCAGTCTTCCTAGGTTTTTCTGAAATCATCCTGTTCCTCGTTTCTTAAAGCATAATATCATTCTATTACAAGTATATACCAAACCTTGTACAGCCATTCCCAAATTGATGGACATCCTTCCAATTTCCAATTCTTTGTTACCACAAAAAGAGCTGCTATAAATATTTTTGTAATATAGGTCCCTTTCCCTTTTTTTTTAACATTAAGGATACAGACCTAGTAGTGGGATTGCTAAATCAGAAGGTATACTCAGTTTTATAGACTTTTGGATATAGTTCCAAATTACTCTCCAGAATAGTTGGATCAGTCTACAACTCCGCCAACAGTGCATTAGTGTTCCAATTTTCCCACATCTCCCCCCAACATTTTCCATTTTCCTTTCCTGTTATATTAGCCAATCTGATAGGTGTGACATGGTACCTCAAAGTTGTTTTAATTTTCATTTCTCTAACTAATAGTGATTTTAGAGCATTTTTAAATATGATTATAGATTGCGTTGATTTGCCTGAAAACTGCCCGTTCAAATCCTTTGAACATTTATTAAATGGGAAATGACTTGTATTCTTATAAATTTGACTCAGTTCTCTATATATTTGAGAAATGAGACCTTTATCAGAGTCACTTGCTATAAAATATTTCCCCCCATATTTTCGCTTTACTTCTAATCTTGGTTTCATTAAATTAATTTAATTAGTTTTCAACATTCAGTTCCATAAGATTTTGAGTTATAAATTTTCTCCCCCTTCCTCTCTTCTCCCCTTCCCAAAATGGTGTGCAATTTGAGGTAGGCTCTACATATACATTCATATTAAACATATTTTCACACTAATTATATTGTAAAGAATGAGAGCAACCATGAGAAAGAAGAAACAAAAAAAAAAAGAGAGAGCACAAATAGTATGCTTTGATTTGCATTCAGACTCCTTAGTTCTTTCTCTGGATGTAGATAGCATTTTCCATCATGAGTCTTTTTGGAATTGTCTTAGATCTTTGCATTACTGAGAAGAACTAAGTCTATCAAAGTTGGCAATTGCAAAATGTTGCTGTTACTGTGTATAGTGTTCTCCTGGTTCTGCTCACTTCACTCAGCATCAGTTCATATAAGTTTTTCCAGGTTTTTCTGAAATATGCCTACTCATCATTTCTTATAACATGTTACATTCACATACCACGGCTTGTTCAGCCATTCCCCAACTGATGGGCATCTTCTCAATTTCCAATTCTTGGCTACCACAAAAAGAGCTGCTATAAATATTTTTGTACATGTGAGTCTTTTTCCCATTTGTATGATTTCTTTGGGAAACAGACCTAGAAGTGCTATTGCTGGGTCAAAGGGTATGCACATTTTTATAGCCCTTTGGGCACAGTTCCAAATTGCTCTCTAGAATGATTGGATCAGTTCACAACTTCACCAACAATGCATTAGTGTTTCAATTTTTTCATATCTTCTCCAACATTTATTATTTTCTTGTTTTGTCATATTAGCCAATCGGGTAGATGTGATGTAGTACCTCAGAGTTCTTTTGATTTGCATTTCTCTAATCAATAGTGATTTAGAACATTTTTCATATTACTATAGATTGCTTTAATTTCTTCATATGAAAACTATCTGTTCATATCCTTTGACCATTTATTGATTGGAGAATGACTTGTAATCTTATAAATTTGACTCAGTTCTCTATATATTTTAGAACTGAGGCCTTTATCAGAGACACTGACTGTAAAAATTGTTTGTCAGCTTTCTACTTTCCTTCTAATCTTGCTTGCATTGGTTTTGTTTGTGCAAAACCTTTTCAATTTAATGTAATTAAAATCATCCATTTTGCTTTTAACAACATTCTCTATCTCTTGTTTGGTCATAAATTCTTCCCTTCTCCATAAATCTGACAGGCAAACTATTCCTTGTTCTCCTAGTTTGCTTATAGTATCAGACTTTATGAATAAATTACGTACCCATTTTGACTTTATCTTGGTATATGGTGCAAGATATTGGTCTATGCCTAGTTTTTGCCATACTATTTTCCAGTTTTCCTAGTAGTTTTTGTTAAATAGTGAGTTCTTATTCCAGAAGCTTAAGTCTTTGGGTTTATCAAACATCCACAACTTTGTAGATGTGGAAGGTCCATTAGCATTGAACATTGCATATATTTTCAGACATTTTTATTATATTGATCAGTTATGCTTATTTTTCCTCTTTTCCTTAATCAATTATTCAGTTTATCTAAAGTACCAGCTCAGCTATCATTTCTGTAAGTGTCTAGTCTTCCCAGATCATACTACCTGCTTCATTGCTGGTAGGGAGTATGTTGTAATCTTTAAAATATTATATAAATATGAGTTGTTATTATTTTATGAAACCATAAATTTTAGGCACAACTAAATTCAGGGGATTCTATGAGCCAATACTTACAGTTGATATTGTGTGCAAAGGACAAAGACAATCTTAAGAAGGATCATAGAAGAGAGTTTTGTCTAAGAATGACATTCTTATAGATGGAGGCTACTAACATGACTACTCCAATTTATTTTTAGGCGATAAGACCAATATCAAGGACAATGTGAAAGAGCTTATTCAAATGATCCATAAGTACATTATGTTGAAAAATTGAATAAAACAAGACTAAGAAGTTTACAATGAATTAAATTTGATTCTATATGCTTGCTTATCTTTGTAGTCATATTTTTTCCTTTGAGTTTAGTAGTTTTCATTTTTAATTTTAGCACACTACACCTGCATGAGAGTTAATGGAATTAGCTGGATAGTCAGAATTCTACCAGTACATAGTAGGTGCTTAATAAATGCTTGTTGACTTAACTTGTTTACTTGAAACTATATGCATCAATAAATTCAAAATCACTATGATATTTAAATGACAAAAATTGTTCCATAAAAAAATTTAGAAAACAACCAAATGAGGTAACTTTCACACCTCTGGCTAGGACAAAATTATTAATCAAATAAGGAATAGAGGTAATCATAAAAGACCAAATAGATAATATTAATTAAATGAAATTGGAAAGCATCTGTATGGTTTTTTTTGGTTTGTTGTTTTTTTAGGGCAGTTGGATTTAAGTGACTTGCCCAGGGTCACATAGCTAGTAAGTGTCAAGTGTTTGGTCTGAGGCCGGATTTGAACTCAGGTGCTCCTGACTTCAGGGCCGGTGCTCTATCCACTGTGTCACCTAGCTGCCCCAGAAAACTTTTATATGAACAAAATCTATATAGCTAGTTTAAGAAGGAAATCTGTTAAGGGAAAAAAAACTTTGCATTAAATATCTCTGATGGGCATAGCATGTATATACATATGCATTATATATAGGTGTTTTATATATGTGTATATATTTTTATATATGTGTATAAAATGTGCACATAAGCATAACATGTCATGGGTTAAACCTATATATAGAGGTTTAGTTCATGATATTTCAGGATATCAAAAATAATATCAAACATTCAGGGAATACATATAAGCCAGCTATGCTAGTTAGAATTATTATAGTCATTCTTTGAATAACCTAGAAAAAAATTCATTTAATCCCATCATTTAGTCCCATCATTTGACTCTGAATGAAGGGATTTCCCTGTCCATTAACTGAACACTAAGAGCCAGCAAGGTATAGTGGAAAGAACACTAAACTTAAAGTCTGGAGAGCTCAGTTTGATCCCAGTTCTGACCCTTAAAACCTGTCAGATTGTTGACAAGTTATTTCACTTGAATCCTAGTTTCATCATCTATAAAATGGGCATAGTACTTGCATTCACTGTCTCATTGGAATATTTTATGGAAAAGGCCATGCCAATTATAAAATTCTTATGAACTGATTTTGTATTAGTATTTAAAAAACTGATCCAATCTCTGGGAGTCACTTGCTTCACTCTTAATTATAGAGTAGGATAATCAATAATTTGTATGTCTTTTTAAAAAAAAGTCAAATCAGGTATGATAATGAAAGTAATTTCTGAAGTTCTAGCATGAGTATGAGGGTTTTATTATAAATTACCAACAATAAACAAACCAAATACAAAAAACCTAGCTTCCTGCTAACACGCAAAGAGAGAAAGTTAGACCACCTTTTTCAAAGTTGTATGGCCAGCTGCAACAAATGGTTAGACAGGGTTCTCGAACTTTGTCTCAGGGTACCTACTCTTAAAATTACTTAGGACTCCAAAAGTCTTTTACTTATGGGGGTCATATCTATTTATATTTGCCATGTAAGAAATAAAAACTAATGAATATTTTTAAAATATTTACTAATTCATTCTAAAAGTAATAATAATAATAATAAACTGATGACATGTTAACATAAATAATGTATTTTATGGAAAACAACTATGATTTACCAAACAAAAAAATACAGCATTGTTTTATATAATTTTTATCAAATCTCATGGTTGGCCTAACAAGTTAGAATCTCATATCTGCTTCTGCATTCAATCCGTTATGATATGTTACTTTGGTGAAACATATGAAGAAAATTAATCCTCAGTTAAGTAAATGGAAAAGGGAGACGTATTTCAATGGGCAAATAATGTCTTAGTATTATTGTGAAAACACTTGCAACTTTTGTGCAGACCCCCTGACAGGGTCTCTTGGACTCCTGGGGGACAAACAGATCACACTTAGAGAACCACTCAGTTAAAGTAACTTCCAGAAAAACCACAGGGAGTTAATGTAACATGGAATGTCCCAGTTCCCAGGGAAAGGGCATTTAATTAGTGTTGCCATAAGAGTCACTTTCTCTGGCCCTAAGGTTGTTTTTCCCCCCATTTGGGGCTTTCTTGAACAGCTATTACACCATCCTAACAAGAATGTACAGAAAATCAATAAACCGAAAAGTTCAATACAGTATAATATCACTTAACTTAGTAATATTGTGCAATGTAGTATTACAAGAGAAGTGAATCCTAGCTGTTTTTTTCTCTTATTGTTACAATCTCTTTTAATACTTTATAGTCCTGAGATAATGTACCTTTTGTTTTAAAGTAAAGTCATTTCTAAAGCAGAGAATGGTCCCAAGAGAGCATGATCTCAAGTCTCGTCGTTTTTAAAAGCAAATTAGATGTCAGGTAAGGTGGGTGGTGTTTTTTTCCCTCCCTCAAAGTTAGCAAATGGTTTTTCACAGTGAATTCTCAATGTGTGAAATCAAGAATTAATGTCTAAATGGAACAATAAATACAAAGCAGAGCTTTTTCTCATCAGGAAATGCTGCACAGGTTACGTATTGTTAAGACATTCTTAAGTACAGCAATTTACAAATTCTGTGTCTGGTTTTCTTTGAAAAGGATATTTTTCCCTCTGTAAATGATTTTTTGGCATATGCTGGAGAATACCATTGTTCATAACTTTTCTCCAAAGAGAGCATACTTGCCATTTTCATAAGTGTTTACAGTACTCTCTGAATTACTACAAATCCAGGTGGGCTCAGAATTGCACACTCCTCTCTCCCCTCCAGTAGATTAACAGAACTCTGCACACATGTGCACATGCAGTGCATGTACATATACACACATATACAATGTATATTAAATCTTAGATTATGCTATTATTCATTGCTAACACATTTACAAAGCAAAGGAGCTAAATAATAAATATCACACTTACTATGTGCCAAATACTGTGCTAAGCACTTAAATATTTCATTTCAGTCTTATAACTCTGTAAAATAGGTGCTATAATTATCTCTATTTTATGGTTGTGGAAACTGATGCAAAGAGAAGTTAAGTGGCTTGCCCTAATGAATGTCAAAGGCTGTATTTGAACTTATTTTCCTGACTCTATCCACTCTACTAGCTAGCTGCCTCTGTGCTCAGCTGTGTCTTTACTTACCTGGTGTCATAACATACTTGGGAAAAGATACTAAAGATTAGTAACATGGCTGGATTGTGAACATGAATGAGAATTTCTACTTGGAGGGACCAGCCCAAAGATACATAGGACTGAGCACATTGTGTGTGTGTATGGTGGAGGGGTATCTTGTCAGTTCAGAGAGAGGGCTGTATCAAATTGGATAGTGAGTCGAGTGCCTGTGGCAAACCTAAAAGTGGGCCAACCCTGAAGTGAGAAAGATTTGGATTCAAATCCTGCCTCTGACACATACTACTGTGTGTCCATAAGTAAGTTACTTAACATCTCAATGTCCCTAGGCAATGCTCTAAGACTATATAAGTTATAAAACTCTGGGTAACAATTTCCCACTTTATGTCAGATCTTCTTTGTTTTGGAATGTTCATGTTTCTAAAGTTTATCTTACAAAAATGATTTTTAAATCCTATAAGCTATGGACAGGTTGATGATCTACACTGGTGTGCTATTGCAGGAGCCTGTATTCACAAAACTATCTATTAATTTTAGGATCATAAACATAATCCTCTCTTCAGCATTTAAAGCCCTTCACAACATGGCTCCAACTTAACCTATCCAATCTAATTATATATTTATCACCCTTCATGCACTCTTTTGTCCAGCAAAATTAGACTTTTTACTTTTCTTCACCCAGGACACTTTATCTCCTATCTCCATGCCTTTGCATAGGTTGGCCTTCTTCCTGGAATTCACTCTCTCTTCACCTTTCCCTCATCAAATCCCTAGTTTCTTTCAAAGTTCAGTTCAAACTCCATCTGCTACATTAAATTACTTTGGGGAGTGTGTGTGAGTGTGTGTGTGTGTGTTTATGTTGTAGAATGAGAGACATCATGGATGGAGAGCTGGCCTCAGAGCCAATATCTGAATCCAAGTCCCTTCATTGCCATTCAGTCACTGGCTGTAAAATGAGCAAGCCAACTACCCTTTCAGTGAGCTGGTAACTCTTAAAGACTATACATTACAAAGAAGGTGTTTACCTGCATTGATGAGGGGAATTTTCTCTTTGGGAGTTTAGTTTATAAGTGAAATCAAAGGTCCTGTTCCTATGTTTTTCATATACTTATATGTGTACATGAAAATATTATCTTGCCCGCTGAGTATAATCTCCTTGAAGTTAGTTGTCATTTCATTTTTGTCCTTGAATCCTCAGCTCCTGTCACAATGATTGGTATGTAACAGACACTTAATAAGATTGTTGATTGATTAATGGATATTCACACAGAGTTTCCTACCTGATGAAATTTAAAGTTCGAATTCCTGCCTCCTACCCACCAAAAAACAAATCTCTCCAGTTAGAAGATATGAACAGCATTATTTCTCAAGGAGGCACCCCTTAATCTCTACAATAAGGGGAGAAAGGGCATCCTTGATATCAGGACCTAGGTGCCACCATGATACTGTGCCCACTGTTTCTTTTTTAGGTTGGATATAGGTGCAGTTGTTGGACATTGAACCTATTACCAATGGGGATGGGCGGTGAGGAGGAAGAAATCACCTGTTCACCCACTAATGGTGTCCACAGGAGGTCACATTATTCAAATTCTGAATATCTTGGATGGTTATTAATCTTTGCTCAGGACCAAGTTTCCCTCAGGTTCTGGAGGAGGGAAGTGGTGAGTCTGGAGAATTTCAGGTAATTGTGGAGCATATAGCCTAGATCCAAAAAGTAAACTGAGTTGATAAGACACCGTAGGTTCACGTACTCTTAGAAAAGGCACTTTTCTAACACTTTGGGCAAATCTATCAAACCTAGATGCAACTACAGCTGATTATCCTTTTGTTTTTGTCACTAAGAGCACCGGCTTCCAATAGTCCTCTGTAGGAAATAAATCATCACTACAAACAAGGTAACACTAACCTCAGCCAATTCCAGATTGGAGAGCACATATAAGCCAGTCCCAATCCCTTCCACCCCCACACCCAACTGCAAATAGACTATAATGTAAGATACTCTTTTCCTTTTTTATATCCCTATTCCACTCTTACTTGGACCGAACTTCTCTCGGGGAGCAGCAGTCAAGCTGAATTTACCATGAACATGTCAAATAGCCAGGAAACCTGGACCGTCTGCCATCTGGCTGCATCCCACACTCCAAGTCAAACTTCCCAATTTCACAAATCAAGACTCTTACACTTGGGTATGATCCTTCTTCAGGGTAAATATCAATTAGAACCTTAGGGTCAGGGCAAAGATTTTGAAGACTGCTAACTAAATGTCTTATTAGGTTTCTGGGTAATTAAAAAAAATCCAAGATGCATTCTTTACCCCAAGACTGGGTTTGGGAGGCACTAAGACAGCATCAGATAGTAGAAAAGGTACTGGATTTGGAGTCAGGAGTTCATGGGTTTATATCCACTCTATGAGACTGTCTGTGATCCTGAATATATCCTTAGCCTCTGGGAGCCTCAGTTCCCCTACATATGCTGTAGAGATGATAATAACAACAGCCACACAACATTTTCATAAGGATCAAATAAGGTAATGTGCATTGAAAACTTTAAAGTCTTAGATTAATGTTAGCCATCATTATTATTCCCAGTGAGTACCCACATAGTGATTCCCCCAAATATGTGAGGACAGGAGGGGAGATTCAAGGACAACTTGCTTGCAAATGATTTACAGTTAATAATTGTAAAGTTTTATTTCCCCTGGTATCCATCCATTTACTTGAGCCCAGGTCAGGTGACATGATTTTTCCCCCTTCCACATCCTGGCCTAGACTGGTTCCTTTGTTCACTGTGGTCAGTTTGGCAAAAGAACCATGCTTGCTTTCTGTTAGCCCTGCCTAGAGTAATCCATTCACTCACTAATGGCAAATTGTTAATTGATTTGTTTTACCTCCTCCTATGTAATTGGAATATCTTCCCTTCCTCAAAAATCACTCACTTGTGGGGCAGCTAGGTGGTGCAGTGGATAGAGGATTGGCCTTGGAGTTAGAAGGACCTGAGTTCAAATCTGGCCTCAGTCACATAACACTTACTAGCTGTGTGACCCTGGGCAAGTCACTTAACCCCCTTGCCTAACCCCCCCCAAAAAATCACTCACTTGATCTTTCCATCTATGCTAACTATCAATCCTACATCTCTTTGACTTTTGTAACTAAATTCCTTGAGAAGACCGCATAAAACAGATGCCTCCGCTTCCCCTCCTTTCACTTTCTTCTTAGCTCTCTACTTACAGCCTAATGATTCAACCAAAATGGCTTTTTCCAAAGTTACCAATGATCTCTTAATTGACAAATCCAATGGACATTTTGTAATCCTCATTCTTCTTGACCTTTCTGCAGACTTTGATACTGTTACTTGCCTTCTTCTTGATACTCTCTTCTCCCTAGATTTTAAGGAAACCATTTTCTTTTTGTTCTCTTCCTATCTCTCTGACCACTCCTTCTCAGTCTTCTTTACTGTATTTTCATCCAGGTTATGCCCACTAACCATGGGTGCCACAAGACTCTTTCCTGGCTCCTCTTTTCTTCTTTCTCAATACTACTTCACTTAGTGATCTCATCAGCTCTCATGGATTTAATTATTGTCTCTAAGCTGATGATTTTTACATCTACTTATCCAGACCTAACCTCTCTGCTAACCTTCAGGTTGGCATCTCCAACTGCCCATCTCTAACTGGATACAAAATAGGCATCTTAAATTCAACAAGTCCAAAATCAAACTAATTGTCTTTTTCCCTAAATCCTCCCCCTTCCAAACTTCCCTATTACTATTGAGGTACCACCATCCTCACATTCCCCCTAGCTTGCAACCTAGGCATCATCTTTACCTCCTCACTATCTCTCAACTCCCACATACAGTCTTTGCTAAGGCCTATTGATTTCACCTTTGCAAATTCTCTAGAATGTCTCTTCTCCTTTACCCCCGCCCAATACTATCAACATCATGGTATAGGCCCTCATCACTTCATGCCTAGACTATTGCAATAGCCTGCTGATTGTTCTGATTGCCACAATTTTCTCCACATTTCATTCCATCCTCTATTCAGTCATCAAAGTGTTTTTCCTAAAGCGCTAGTGTGACCATGTCACTCCCATACTCTATAAATTCCAGGGAATACCTAACAACTCCAGAATTAAACACATAATCATATGTTTGGCAATCAAAGCCCTTCTACCTTCTGCTTTTGCAATCTTCATACAACTTATACCCCTCTCTCCAACCTATTCTTTAATGCTGAGACACCAGCCCCTTTGCCATTCCACAATCAAAACATTCAACCTCTCAGCTCCAGGCATTTTTTCTTGGATGTTTTTCATTTTGGAATGTTCTTCATCTTTGCCTCCTGGCTTTCCCAGTTTCTTTCAAGTCCCAACCAAAATCCCGCCTTCTACAGGAAACCTTTCCCAACCCTTCTTATTTCTAGTACCTTTCCTTTGTTGATTATTTCTCATTTGTCCTGTAGGTAGCTTATTTGTAAGTATTTGTTTGTACATTGTCTCCTCCATTAGATTGTGAGCTCCTTGAGGGCAGGTGTTATCTTTTGTTTTTCTTTGTATTCTGAGGCATAGTACAGTTCCTGGAATGTAATAGGCAATTAATAAATGTTTATGGATTGATTGACTAACTGTATCATGCTGAATAATGATTAAGAAATCCAATGAGAAACTACAGTATTGACTTCTTTCAACTTAGAACTGCTCAAGAGGTCAACCTGAAGCTCCAAAAAAGAAAATAAGATAATTTAAATTTAGGTGGGGGGTGGAGTAGGGGAGGCTGTCAGATTACCTCTTAGACAATTGTGGAAGTGGTTGAATAAATTATAGTACATGAATGTAATGGAAATTACTTTGCCATAAGAAATAATGAAAGGCAATTTCAGAGAATTTTGGGTAGTATGAACTGACAGATTGAAATACACAGAACTAGGAGAGCAATTTATAAAAGGAAATCAATATTGTAAAGAAACCAACTTTGAAAGACTTAAAGAATCCTCATAGATATAATAACCAACCACATCTCCAGTGTACCTATGATGAAGCAAGTTACTCACCTTCTGAGAAAGAGGTGGTTGACCCATTGTATAGGAAGAAACACATTTTAGAACATGTTCATTTTGTTTGACTATGCTTATTATAATTTTTTCCCTCCATCTCCATTGATAGGAGGAGGACCAGAATTAACAATAATGATGCATAAAAAAGGGGAGGGGTGGATTGAAATGTGTTAGTTTTTTTTTAATGCACAGAAGAAAACAGAAGGAAGTTCAGAAAGAAGCACAGGCAAGCAGAATAGTTTTGAAAATAACATGTAGGATAGATTATTTACCTTTTAAAACAAAGTGGTATGGAATAGAGGTTTGTAGTTTCATAGAGAATCATCTTTTTGTGTAATCTTATGCATATGATTTTTAAAATTCAGAATAAAAAATGAATTTTAAAAGTAACAGTTGCAATTCCAATCTGTAACCTAGTTATACCATGTACTTCCCCAAAGACTCCTTCAAGAAATCAGAATCTCACTGTTCCCATTACTCTATCTAAAGAAACTTCCAGATAAAATTACCTCTATAGGGGGAATAATTAAAAGTAACATCTGGGAATTACTGTCTGTAACTTAGTTTTGGTCCAGACCTATAATTTCACTGGTACAGGGAATTCTTAATATAGAGACTCCCTCTACAATGTAATTTAGGCTTAGAGTTTGCTGGGAGTATTTAGAGATTAAATGACTTGTTCATGGCCATATAACTGGTGTAAATCAGAGGTAGGACTTTCACTCATCTTTCTGACTCCTGAGCTGGCCCTTTAGTTGCTAAATCACACTGACTCTCATTTGATACTTTCTACCTATATGGCTTTGGGCAAGTAACTTAATATCCCTGAGACTCAATTTCCTTATCTGTAAAATGAAAGGTTTAAATTGGAAGGGTTATAAGATCTATGATCCTATCATCTCTAACTTATCATAGCACATGATTACTGATTAATCAATTCTTTTCTTTCACTTTGAAATCAGGAGGGAACCAGATACACATACCCCTGAATACTGAGGGGGTAAGTGCACTTTAATCCACTGTTCACCCACATCTTATTTCCTCTACCTTAGGTAACTCTAGCCAGAATAATTTCTCTTCACTGGGATCCTAATGTCAAATTCCTTTTCAGAGAAGCAATTTTCTGCCAATTAGTGCACATAACATATCAGTGTGATCATCTCAAGGTCACAAAAAGAAATCAATAATATAAGCTTCTTGTAAACAGCAAATTCTCAGATCTTTCATATAAATGGCTTTTTATTGCCTTTATTCAAAAATTTCTTGCTGAAAAATTCATGTACGCCTCATAGTTTTTAATTCATATCTCAATATTCTCCCTCATTGGTCTTTCAATTTATTAAAATAAATGCTCATTTTACCCCAGCAATATGTAGATATGTATGTGTGTGTGTGTATATATATATATATATGTATATATATATGCACAGACATATTCAAATAAATTTATTTTGTACATTATATATTTTATTTGAATCTATTAGATAATTTCAAGACTAAATTAGTTATCACTGATATAAATCTAGATTTGGCATATACTGGTGGTTTTCTGAATGTATCCACTATGGATTATTAAAGATATGAGCAAAGATGAAGGATATTAATTCCACATTAGTGATTTGAACAGGTATATACAACACAGTGGAACTTTAAATGTATGGTAAAACATACAAATATATATTCATATGAGTCAAGTATACATATGTATATTTAACATACCATATTAATGATAGTATTTCCAATATGCCATTGAAAACTTATTTAATCTCTAAATGATAAAATAGGTCCAAATAGAATTCTATCACATGCAAAATTGGTTTCTATATCATTATAATTTGTCACCCACCAATTCGTTTCAGCAGACATTTAAGTGCCTATTATGTGTATGGCACTATGCTAGTTGCTGAGTATATGAAGACAATGATTAAAGCATTCCTTTTCTCAAAACATCCTCATTCCACTAAAGAGATATATGTACTTAAGTTTGTAAAAACAACATATACAAAGTGATATACCAAATCTGTATTGAACAAAATTGTACATGAACAAATTCAATAAATGACCAGAATGCCAAAAAAAAAAAAAACCCACCACACGTTCATGCAGCTTTTACTATTATTTATTTAGGAATACAAATTTATTATTTCACATGGCCAGGCAGGAGAAAATAAGTCAGCTGAAACTTTGCAGCCCCCAAACCAATCTCCTCAGCACCCAATTCAAAAGATAAACAGGTTCCCAAAGTTATTCTAGAGTCATTCCTTTTCCCAGTGTTTCACTCTGGTCCACTGGAATTTTATGCAAGCTTCATCCAGTGCTTTCACTAAGAAGTGGAATCGTTCCTTTCTCCTTCAGAGACAAGAGCCTGAAATGCTTCCTAACTTCTGATATTCTCTTGTTCTTTGCACTTGCTTTCAGATGCTGCAGGAAAGCCTGAGTAGTCTCTTGGTCCCCCACCTTATGATGGCTAAATTATGTGAAGGGACATGATCCTGGATCAATACTTATCAGACAGAAATGTCTACTAAGCCAGGTGTGGCTCCCTCAGTGTACTTTAAAAAGGGGCTGATTCTACCCTCTTTCTTCCTTCAACTATTCAGGTAGACATATATAGCTCTAGTACTTCCATGTGAGAGTAGGGTCAAAGTACATCCTTATTTATCCAGCCAGCTTGCTGGCTGCTTCTATAAAGCAGCTGGAGCTGGGACACAGCCAGGCAACCTTATGCCTACATGTCTGTCTCTACTGCTTTGTGTTTCTTTGCCTGATTGAAGGTGACTGAATCATGATCTTGTCATGCCCAGCCTGGTAGACAGTTTAAGAGATCAGGAGATCTGGGGTATTTAGTTGGTACTGGGTAAACTAAGAGAGTTCTCTTACAGTCATTACACAGCTTCTAATAGGAAAAGATGATTACCTGCAGAAAGATGGTCCTAACTTTTACCTTGGTTTGCCAGAAGACATGGACCTGCAGGAAATTGTTTGGAAAGTAAAGGGCCAAGTTAAAATATAAAATGTTGATTTAGCAATCCTGCAAATTGTTTATTTTTATTATTTTACCTCTCAACTTCCCAAGATGGTATAATATTAGTTATACTCTATTGCTGCCGATTCTTTAAAGTTTTCTGTAAATGAGCACTTGGGACTCTTTCATGTTTGTCATTTGTTTTTTATAGAGGAAATAAATAGCTATTTTATACCTTATCTATGTAGTACATGGAGTTCCTTTCTATTCCTTCCTATTGGACTCTCTTCTCTGTGCTCAGTAGCTCTTTACCACAACTAAGTCTAGTTCTGCTTAAAAATATTCTTACCTGTAATACATCAAGCCCAAACTCATTTCTACCTTTCCCATTTCCCAGGTAGAAAGGAGAACTAACCAATTAGAGGAAGGAACCTAGAGGCAGAGTGTAATTTTAATGTGAGAAGTATGGACACAGAGTGAGTTACTAGAGTGAGGAAGCTGCTATGGAATGCGTAGATAGGTAGGTAGATAGATAGATAGACAACAGGCAAAGCATTTACTAAACATTTCCTAATACCAGGCACTGGGCTAAGTCATGGTAATACACACACAAACAGGCAAGATAGCCTCTGTCCCCAGAGAGTTTACATTCCAATGGGGAAAGATAACACATAAAAGGGAACTGGAAAGAGAAGGAAAGAAATTAGTGTGATGGCCAGAGTGAAGGAAGGATTATGTGCAAATGGTGAGGAAATGGTGTGGATGCCTAGCTCTGAAAACAAGATAAAATCTCATCTGTCTAATACCAGCATGTCAAGAGAAGAGAAATGTTGCTTTGGATCAAAGAATCCACCTAGATACAATATACTGATATTAAAAAGAAATCTTAGAGTAAGACTACACATGAGCATTGGCAAGTCTCATCATCCATGAAAGACAGTTTATACTGATTTGGGGACATATTGCTTCACACATCAGAAGTTGGAGAGACTTGTCCAAGCCCTATTTACTTCTAACTTGGACTGTGGTTATACAGGCTTAGCTTGCTTTATTATGATTCATTTTATTGCACTTTGCAGATATTGCATATTTTTTTCGCAAATTAAATTTCATAGCAACCATACCTCAAGCAACAGCATGTGCTTACATCATGTCTTGGTGTCACATTTTGATAATTCTCACAGTATTTCAAACTTTTTCATTATTAATATCTGTTAGAGTGATCTGTGATCAGTGGACTTTGTTAATACTATGTATTGTAATTGTTTTGGGGGTCCATGAACCATGCCCATATAAGATGGTGAACTTAATCAATAAATGTTGTATGTATCCCTGAGATACAACAATATTTAAATTAGGCCAACTAATAATCCTACAATAGCCTCTAAGTGTTAAGTGAAATGAAGAGTAATTTGCTGCTGCAAACTTCACTGTTGTCTTATTTTAAGAAATTGCCACAACCACTCCAACCTTCAGCAACCACTACCCTGATAAACCAGCAGTCATCAACATCAAGGCAAGATCCTCTATAGCAAAAAGATTACAAGTCACTGAAGGCTCAGATAATGGTTAAAACTTTTTAGCAATAAAGTATTTTTAATTAAAGTATGTACTTTTTAAGACATAATACTATTGCACACTTGATGGATTACAGTATAGTATAAATATAACTTTTATATGTACTGGTAAACAAAAAAATTCAAGTGACTCACTTTTTTGAGATATTCACTTTATTGAAATGGTCTGGAACCAAACCCACAATATCTCTAAGGTATGACTGTAACTTACTAATGGGATAGTCCGTTCCCAAGAATCTTCTCTTTCACAAGCTACAATTTAATATTCTTAATGCATAAATCTGATCTTAGAACTCCCAAGCTCAAAAATCTTCAGAAGGCCCCATTGCCTCTAGGATAATGCTAATTGCATGTATTTCTAGAGGGCTTTAAGTTTCAAAAAATATTATCTTAGTTTAGCCCCACAACAATCTTGTCATTTTTGGGGGGGGGGTTGAAGCTAATGATGATTTTATTGATATAAGGAACTCTCTCAAGAAAAATTCTTCTACCAATGTAGATTGGCTACTGTTCTGAATCTTTTAGTCTTAAGATCTGAACCATGATCCATAGATAGATAGAGATAACTGTGTTTCAGTAACTATGTTTCTAATTCTATAAGTGTCTTAGCATGATAGACCCTGTTTCCTTAATATTATATGGGGTTTTGTGAGAATCCTTTCCAAATTTGTAATGGATTATCATATGGGCCTTAATCTACAAATTAACACTGGCATTATAAAGATATTTATTACTGTAATGTAGTAAATGTTATTATTGTTGTTGCTGTATCATCAAAAGTAGTTATAAAAAGCTGTCATATTATGAAAAATATCATCAGATATTAGACAGGTTAACATTAAACCAGGAAGTGTTAAAAAAAAAGATGAAGTAAATTATGTTGTATAAAAGGTTATTGTGTGTGTATATTTGTATGTATAAGCAGGCATGTATAAGTATGCATATGTAATATATATGTATAGATAGGTATACTATACACTATGTATGTATACATGATATATAGGTAGATATAGATTATATCTAGGTATACATATACTTATATATATACACATATATAATATTTGTGTTGTATTTGTACCTACGTATGTATTTGTACCTAATAAAGCTACCATCACAACTTTGCTAAAAGATAGATAACCTCATAATTTTGCTAGGAATGTGTTTTGATAACAATTAATTCATAAATAAATGACACATATCTAAATGACACATATGTAAAAGGCATGTTCCCCAATGGAACAATGGTAAAATGAAATGAATAGAGAATTTATAAAGAAATAAAAAAAACTGTTAATAAGCACATAAACATATGCTCAAACTCCTTAATAATCAGAATATTACAAACTAAAAAAAACCCTTGTTCCCACCCTAGAATGACAAAAATAATAATACCTTAAAATTACAAAATCCAGTTTCTTGTGTATATTGGACAAATCACACTCTGATACATTAATAATAATGATGTGGTCCATTAAAATTTGCAAACTGCTTTAAATGTAGTATTTCATTTAAATCTTACAATAACCCTTAGATTAATTTTTCAAATGAAGAACTGAAGTTCACAAATGCCAAATGTCTTGTCCAACTTCACATAGCTAGTATATATCAGAATCAGTACTAGGATCTATGTCTTCTTGATTTTAAGTACAATATTCCTTTCACTATACCATGTTACCTCTTATCTGTTGTTGTTGAAACTGTGTGCATCTTGGAGGGTAATATGGTAAGGTGTGATAATAAACATGATACTGATTATGTCCTTCAATCCAGTATTTTCATTGGCAGGACCCTATTCTAAAAGTATCATTTTTTAAAAAGGAAAATATTTCTAGCTGCTTCATTTTCAATAATAAAATCAACAACAAAATGACCCTGTAAATAGCCTATATCTCTATTGATCGAAAATGGTTAAATAAATTATGGGATATTAATATAATACTTTAAAATGATCAAACTGAAACATCTAATGCCTTGAAGAAGGCTCTATGATTGAGAAGAGAAAGAAAGAGAACAAGAAGGAGGAAGAGAAAAAGAGAGAGAAAAAAAGAAGGAGGAGGAGAAGGAAGAAGAAGTGGAAGAAGAAGTGGGGGAGGGAAAAGAAAAGGGGAAAGAAAAGGAAACAAAGGAGAGGAGGGAGAATGGGGATGGATAGAAAGAGAAGACTGAGAAAAGAAATAAATCCATGTCAAATTTGACAAAGCTTTGACTAAGCCTGGAAGGAGAGACAGGAGAAAAGTATATTCTTTGCTGGCTTGTTTATAGCTTTAGCCTCTGCTTTATGAAGGCTACAATTTGAAGTAAGATTTTACACTATTTTTTGCATTTGATTGAAAGTTTTTGTTGATATTCATAATAAAAGTGAGGATTTGAAAATGATAAAATAGAATTCTGGGTTATGTGATCAAAAAGATTTTTCCAAAAGAGGAATTAGGCACTAGAGATAGAGCAATTATATGAATCTACAGAAAAATAAAGCATGTAGTCCAAAAAGGTAATAGCCTTATGAATTATCGTGGAGAATATTAATCCATAATGTCCTCACTCAGTACCTCTCCCCTAACAGGTTCCACATCCTGTCAGGTCACACATAACAACTCAATGACATGTATTTGGGAACATACTCAGAAACTTCCCCCTTTTTGCAGAAACTCAGTTTATACACTCCACCCTAGACCTTTTCCCTATCACCCCCATACAACACAAAAGGTGGGAGTACATGAAACCAGAGAACAGATTACATGACAAATAAGGGTAAAAATTATGATCAGGAGAGCAAGGGGTAAAATAAGTGCATACAAAATGAGAATTAAGGAAATATCTACCATAAGGCATTGTTTCTATCTTTACTACTGTCTTCAAGAGATTATACGTCTGAAAGTGAGGAACAAGACAAAATAAAAAAGGGTGAGGTGGCAATAAAAATTCTTTAGAAGAGGTAACTTAAATTTCATAGTTTAGAAATTTTAATTTGATGAAGAACAAAAAGAAAATAAACAAGGAAATTGCAATATGCTGAAAGGAAAGACAGACAACAAAACAATGTTAATGTTAAACTTATCTGTGTTAAATGTTGTTTTATCTAAATCCATAAAGAAAAAAGATAACAAGAACAAGGACACATAGTACCACAAAAATACTTCAATGTTCTTCTCTCAGAGTTGGACAAATTTAATACAAAAATAAAGGAAAAGATTTTTTTAAAAATGCTGTAGAATTTAGAGCTTAAATATACTAATTTCTGAATTGGACTACTAAAGAATAAACACATTCTCAGCATCTCTGATGGAACATTTACCAGATCTGACCATGGATTAGAGTAGGTGAATGTATAGATATGGATTAGATATAGGTGTAGATTAGATATACATATAAAGGCAGAAATAGCAAATACATATTTTTTAAACACAATACAATATAAGGAGAAATCTGTTTGGTGAACTCAATTGAGAAAAAAAACACAAAACCAAGGAAGATTTAATAATTAAATCCTTAATGATGAGTGTGTTAAAGAAGAAATTATAGAAAAAATTAATATTTATGTGAAAGATAATGATAGAAACAAAGCAGCATATCAAAATATCTGGGATGCATTTAATTCAGTCTGTAGTGAAAAAAAATCCCTCAAATATACATTAACAAAATGGAAAAATAATGTGATATATAGGTATTTTAAATAGATATTCAATAAATAAACCCAGAAGCAGAACATTTAAAAATTATAAGTGAAATAGATGGATGGAAAACTAAAAAATAATTATAGAAATGATAAAATGATAAAATTATAGAAATGATAAAACTTAAAACTGTTTTTGAAAAGACTAACAAAATGAACAAACCTCTACCCAAACTAATTAAAAAGAGAGAAGAGAATCAAATTAACTAAGCAGAAAATGAATAAGGTGAAATCACAACAAAATCAGAATAAATTTTTAAAATTATCAGAACTTACTATGTACAGTTATATGGCAACAAAAATAGATAACACAAAAGAATAGAGAAATATCCTCAAATATATGAAATATCCAAACTAACAGAACATTAGAGAGTTTCATTATTCAAAATCAGAAAAGAAATAGAACTAATTGAACAGCAACTACCAAGGCAGGGACAAGATCTTGATAGATTCACAAGAGAATTCTAATAACTGTTATAGAACAATAAATTGTTATTCTAAACAAATTATTCTACAGAACTGACTTATAAAAGTCACTCCATCATATTCCTTTTATGAGACATACATAGACCTAATATCCAAACCAGAGAAAGTTAAAAAACAAAAGAGAACTATATGCCAATATCATTAATGGATATTGATTCAAAAAATCTAAACAAATTCTGTCAGACTATAACAATTCTCCCAAGAAATCATTCATTATGAAAAAAATTGGATTTAGACAAGGGATGTAGAATGGTTCAACATTAGAAAAGTAAATAATTTAGGCATATTTAAACAAAAACATTCATAAAACACATGATTATTTCAGTAGATCAGGAAAAGACTGAAAAATATAACATTCATTTACGCAAAAACATCTTTAAAATATAGGCATAGAAATCTTTTTTAACTTCATGAATAGTGTCATTTTCAATATGGACTTTTTGGAAATTTTACTAGTAAGTACAGGAGTAAAGCAAGGATGCCCATTCTTCTCACTGTTATTTGATATGGTTCTGGAAATGCCAACAATAGAAATAAGACCAAAATGAATTAAAGCCATAAAAGTAGGTAAAGATCAGACAAAATTCTACCTATTTGCTACCTATTTGATATTATGGCTTACTTAGAAATTCTCACCAAAGACATTAATTGGGAAAATGAACAGCTTTGCCACAATTGTGGCAAAAAGAGCAAAATGGACAAAATGGATAAAAACTTACAGTATTTCTGTAAAATAATTTTTAAAAATTCAAGAGGCAATGATAGAAAGGGGAATACACTTCCAAATAACTACAGAATGTTTTAAAATATCTAAGACTCAATCTTCCAAAGCACCAAAAATAGTTGTCTGCATTCAATTACAAAATGTGCCTTAAAGAAATAAAGAACAATTTAAATAGGTAAAGGAATATTCAGTGTTCATGGCTAGGCCATTCTAATATAATAAAAATGACAGAACTACCAAAGTTAAATTATTGTTTTAATGTTGTAGCAATCAAATTACTAAAGAGAAAAGATTTGATAAAATACTAAGAAAAATTATTTTGAGAACCACAATCTAAAATATCAAGGGAAATGATGAAAAAGAAAGGAATGAAAAAGCAGTGATTATTTTTTAAAAATGGCATTGGTCAAAGTACTGAAAAGTAGTTCAATGGAATCGTCTAGACAAGGGAAAATCTAAAAGCATGGACATCAATAAACCTGTTAACACAAATTACTTGAGAAAGAACTGTTTGATAAGAAATGCTTAGAAAACTGGAAAGTAATTTGGAAGAAATTAGGCTTAAATCAACATCTTGAACAATAGTATAGAAAAAATTCAAAACAGATAAATGACTTGAAGAACCTAACACTAAAATAATATTAGAAGAGAATCAAATTGTATACTTTTCATAGCTATAAGTAGGGGATGAATTCTTATCCAGAAGTGGGCAATAACAAAGAAAACCTACTAATTTTTATTACATGAAATTAAAAAAACTTTTGCAAATACACAAAAATAATGCATGTAAGGATAAGAAGAGAAGTGGCTCAAATGGGAAAAAATATTCTTTTATATAGAAAACTAACAGAAATATATATAATACCAAAAGCCAATACCAAATATATAAGAGAAGGTGTCTATGCATACAATTCTGAACAAATAGTTCTCAAAAAGATTTACAAACCATTAACAGCAATATGAAATAATGCTCCAAATCACTAATAATAAGAAAAATATACATTAAAACCACCCTGAGATTTCACTGCACACATAGCAAATTAGCAAAGATGAAAAAAAGATCAATTATCATGATTGAAGAACTTTTTGGAAGATGGAGACACTAATGCACTGTTGGTGGAGTTATGAATTAATATAACAATATTATAGAGCATTTTGGAATTATGAAAATAAAATTACTAAAATGACCATACCCTTTGGCCCAGAGATTCCATTGCTAGACATATACCCGACACAAGACAGTAAAAAAAAGAAAGGCAGTGTCAGTTTATATAATTCTTCCCATGCTTCTATGTATTATTCATATTCATCATTTGTTACAGAACAGTAATAGTATATCATATTAATGTACTATATTAGTTGATGAGTATCTATTTTGTTGTCAGTTTTTTGCTACCACAAAAATATTTTTATAAACATTTTGGTGTATACAAGATCTTGTTTTCTTTCTTTGTCCTCTTTGTTATATATGTCTAGCAGTGGGATCTGGTTCAAATAATATGGAAATTTTAATCTCCCTTCCCTTTTTTTAGCATAATTTTACATTTCTTTCTAGTATGGTTGGGTCAATTCAACTCTCCATCAAGTGTATTTCTATGTCTATCTTTCCACAAACCTCTAACATTAACTAATTCCATCTTTTGTCATCTTTGCCAATTCATTGACTAGGACATGAAATTTTAGAGTGATTTTGATTTGACATTCTTTAGTGATCTGAAGTAGTCTTGAATAGGTGTTAATAGTTTGTGATTTTTATTTTGAGAGGTATCTTTCTTAAGAAACAATACATTCTTAAAGATCTTAAATCCTGCACAATTTCAGTCATATAACCTTTAAAGTGGCCTAATGTCCAGAATTAGTTGCAAAAGCCTGTGTTTTGTCTTACACATTCATCAAGAATAGGGCTATATATTTATATGTATATATATATATATACATATATATATGTATAACATTTTAATAATGATTTCATAAAGATAAAACAGATACATAGATTTCATGTGTCCAGTGCTTCTAAGTAATTTTTTTGTAAGAGAATCATTTAAGATAATCAACTTTGCCCTTGTTTTATATTTATTTATCAATCTATTTGTCTATTTGTTTGTTTGTTTATTAGACCAAGGAATGTGCCACAGATATGGCAACTTAATTAGATTAGAGATAGAAATATATAAAAAAAATTCTACCCTTCCATTCTTCTCCAGTTCATATAGCAAAAAGTGTATTCACTAAAGTCAAACCAGCCCATTCCTCCTCCTCAACAACCAAATCATTGTCTTATCTTTACTGCCTGTCCTATATATGCATAATGCTACAGTTATACATGTTGTTCATCCAAAACATTTAATAGTCTTCATCCACTTGATCCTTGCTGTCCACAGACAATATGGTTAGGCCAAACCCCTTTGAATGGTTATGCACTTCTTCTTGGAGACTTCACAATATTCCAGAGTTTGATGCAACCTACATACATGTGCAATGCCATTTGTCAACAGAAGCATTTGGGAAAATGCCATTATCCAGAGAGAATTCCTCTGCTACTTATAATCCTTACTCAATCTCCTCCATTACAGTGGCAAACTGTACAGCGATAGGCATAAATCTTCCTGTTTTAAGCTTTGCCTAATATTTATGATCGAGGGATAACTGAACAAGGTTTTTTACATTGTTATAGCTTTCAAGGAATCTTAATACTTTCAATGCAGAAATTCATGATAACTTTTTTATAAAAGGGCCTCAAAGGTACAGTTTTGCTCTATTAAATCAAATGTTCTTATAAAATAAAAAAAAAGTCCACAAAGTGAGATCTTGCAATTCTCTCTTTATCACTCAATTGCCAAATGGTAACTGTAATTCATTCTTGTATATCACATATAAAAGTTTTCTTGTTCTCCACTAATACCTTCATCAAAGGTTGCACATAGATAAGATCTATAAAGTTTTTTTTCATAGATAGGAAAATGGAATATAGAGCGTTAGTTATTAATGTTTCCTTGATTGCTTTTTATTCTATATCAAAAAGGTCTTAGATTTTTTCCTATGCCTTTAATATTTTGCCCTTCTTCAAATACTTAGTAAATTAGAACTTTAATGCCCTCCCTATTGTGTCACTTCCAGCATAATTCTACTCTATCTACACTTGTTTCAATCTAGCTATTTTTTCAGTTTCATTCACTTTAGTGTTGCTCCTACCTCCCCAAAGCAGCATTGTCATGATAGAGCCTGAGACAAAGATACATTCCCCATGGATGTTAAAGTCCGCTAGATGCAGATTTATTTTTCAGGTTACATTCTGCAAATTGCATAAAGCCATAGAAAAATTGCAGAGCCTCTCAAATGAGATCTATAATTACTCAAAATTGTTCAGTCTAACTATCCACACAGAAAAAGATGGGTGTAACTCATCTATTACATAATTCTACAGTTCAAAGAACAGCCTATAGAACTTGTTCAAAAGTACACATCTTGTAAAGATATTGTAAATGGCCTAGAAGTTGAGTAGGAGGAAGAGCTTGGATTGTCTTTGGGAAATTGTCCATTTTTTAAAATGACCCTATGATTTTCCATTAAACAGAGTTCCATGGTTCTTTTTGTTGTTGTTGTTGTTGTTGTTGCTGTTTGTTTTTGTTTTGTTTGTTTTTTTGGCTAGGCAATGGGGTTAAGTGACTTGCCCAGGGTCACATAACTAGTAAGTATCAAATGGCTGAAGTCATATTTGAACTCAGCTCCTCCTGACTTTAGGGCCGGTGCTCTATCTATTGTGCCACCTAACTGCCCTTCAGAGTTCCATCTTTTTTAATGCCAATATTCTAACAGTGAATTTTCAAATCATGAAATACTATAATATCTGAAAAAATTAAGTTGTGGTTCACCCAAAGAACAAATAAAGATATATGGCTGGCTTCAGTGGTCTGGAACCCATTACAAAGACTTACACAGAACAAGATGTTTAAGTTATGTTAACAGAAAAATTGTATGACAAGAAAAAATTTGGGATAGTCATGGAGCTAGAGCAAGTGACCAGTGCTTCACTGGTATTCCAGAATGTCAAGAGAGTGTGAGAAAGGACCTCATAAACTTGAGTGAACCCTCTGTTTTCTTGGAAGGACACTGACAAGAGGAACACAGAAAAGGCAGGCATGAATTGGTTGTGATCTCCAGCAATGAAGAATAAACTTCCATGAATGACATCATGGATCCATTGAAATTAACTATAATAACTTGCTTAGTGAACTCCAGAGAATGAAGGGGAAAAAACCATTGATACAATAGCTTAATTAAATAACTAAGTACAAAATAAAAACATGCATTATTATTACTTATTGAATACCACTAGCAAAACCAAGAAAAGAGCTATAATGAGGAAATCCATTTACATAATCTCAAAATGAATGAAAATCTAAAAATTAAATTGCCAATACACACATGATTTATATAAATATAACCACAAAACAATTTTACATGAATAAAAAGTCTAGTTGAATATGTTTTCAATGTTCATGTTTGGGCCAGGGCAATACAACAAAAATGACTATACTGCCCAAATTATTCTACATATTGAGTGCTCTACAAATCAAATTGATACAGATGGCACAGTGGATAGAGTGTTGAGCCTGGAGTCAGAAAGACTTATCTTCTTGAATTCAAATTTGGCCTCAGATGTGTACGAACTGTGTAACCCTAGGTAAGTCACTTAACCCTGTTTGCCTCAGTTTCCTTATCTGTAAAATTATCTGGAGACACAAGTGGTGAAGCACTCCAATATCTTTGCCAAGAAAACCCCAAATGGGCTCATGAAGAGTCATACATGACTGAATAACAATAATACCAACAACCAATCAAATTACCCGAGAAATATTTTATAATATTAAATGGAATAATAGACCATTCAGTAACATTAAAGGCTAAGAATATTTATATCATGAAAAAATTAGTAGGAAAGAGCGGGTTTGCACAACATTTATTAATACCTGGAGCTCAATTACTAAAAGTAGACCAATGAATAAAATAAACAAGACAGAAATAAGTGCCCAGACTTATCTAGTTTTTGACAAATGTCAGAACAGGAACTATTGGACAAAGACCTAATATGAAAAGATTGCAAGGAAAACTTAAAAGAAAATTGACACAAATACTTATAGGTTAGGATCAAATACCTTATATCACAATAAATCACAAAGAGATAAAATAATTAAATATAAAAATTATAACATAAAATTAGCTGAAGATGAAAGTTATATTTTTACCATAATAGATCAGAGGGAAAATATAACCAAAAAGTGTATCAGAAAAAGATAAAATGTAAAAATCTCAATTATATAAGATGAAGAAGCTTTTGTAAAATTCAGATCAATGTAGCTAGGATCAGGAGATCTGGGAAAAATTTTGAATGCTGGTAAAATGACCCAAATCTCAGGTTGGTAGAGTTAGCAAAAAAAATTTTAGGGTGACCTTTCCCCCATTTAATCCAATATGAATGAAGCTGGAGCTTTGGTTCTGGGTCATAGGTTATGGAAATCTGTGCAAGTCACTACAGAAATCTACTACTCTTTCTACTATAATATTTTAAGAGAAAAACAACAACAAAATTTAAATATCTCATAAAAATAGAATGAGGGAAATAAGATGTAAAATATGGAGTTTTAGATCATTAATAGCGCAACAATATACTATTCTATGAGCATAGCTTGAACTTCTGTCACATTTGAGATCTTGAATTGGAATATTCCTGGCAGAATAGCCAGTTGTAGGGATGAGTTAAACTCTGAATGCATTTTATTTTCTTTTGTAACTCAAGGGAAAAATAGTGCAAAATGTAGGTTTGGCATCAAAGAAGAAATTAGGTTCGGATGCCAATCTTTGCTTAAAATTATTATTTCTCTTTGGCAACCCAACAGCAGATGTTGCTATAGGTGTCTCTAGGTACATAGACATGATTAATACATTTTCTTTTATGCAATTATATACCTGACATGTTTTGCCAAATGATGTTGCTTGTATCTTGGGGTAGCTTCAAGCTTGCTTAAAAATATTTTTTGGCTCTCAGACAATGAAAATGAAAAAAGATAAAATCAAAGCAGTTTCATGCTTATCTTTGGGTTTATTTCCCATTGCCTATTCGGATACCAAGAAACTCACATAGCAAGGTATTGGTGGGAACTATTGCATTTTAAAATCTCTGATATAAACAAGCTGTTTTTCTTAGATGATCAACTTGACTCAAAGTGAAAAAATGGAATGTTGCTTATTGTAATTTAAAAGGACTAACAAGAGCACAGTTCAAAACAATGGAAACATTTGCATTGAATTTGGATGCTGTGCTACTGAACAAAATTTTCAGTAATCTTTATCCTTGTTAACTGAGAAATATACAGATCTTTGGAGGAGTAGGGCAGTAAATGAAGAATTAATTTCAAGACTTCCCTGTTGACTTAAAAAAAAAAAACTCATTGCTCCACCCTAATGATCATGACTTCCACGCAATCTAACAAAACTAGTTTAAATACCCAGTAAATCCTTTTTGTCCTCCTTCCAGCTCTTGATTACATAAACTTGAAGTTAAGTGACTTAAAGGATTGTGTCTGCTTGATCAGATAGTCTCTAGATTGTCTACAAGGGTGAAATGGAGCAACCCAAAGCAACAATTCCTTTGGTAATTGTTCTTAGTTACAACAGAAATGTACTCCAATATTTTGATGGACCTGTAATGCTGGCATAGCATAATGGTGACCCATATTGCGTTTGCAACCAACTAAAACTCTCATCTTTTCAAATGGCTCTTTAAGCATTTCCTGCATCCCACCCCCCATATTGAGATCAATTACTGCTATTAAATAGTGTTGAACACTCTCAGGATTCCTTGTATGCTGGTCCTTCACCTAAGGTATTAACTATCTCTCCTTTGTTTTTGTCATCTGCAAATTTAATATACTATCTATCTATAAATGTAGTATACCATCATTTAGCATACTGTCTGTGCTTTTATTTGTCAGTTTTTTTTTAAAGGAAGAGGGGTCAGGAAACTTTACATATTTCCACCAAACTCATTACATACCATACAGTATCTACAATAAGGAAATTCAGGAATCTACAGAAGATGAAATCCAAGGAAAGAACCATTAATAAAGTCTATGGACTCAAATGCCTATGCACAAAGTATGAGTAATAATAAATATAACTACTAGATCCTACTATAAGAAGATAAAGTTATATAAATCCCTGAGATTCAGTGAGATGACACTCATTTAAAATATGACTCCAGAAGAGTCTCTTATTCAAAAGTAACAGGGTAGAAAGTTTTGGGGACTAGCATGTTAAGGAGATATTTTCAGGTAAGAATTTAAGGAAAAATGAAGATTCAGGGTCAGAGGTTAGCCATGAAGATGGTTGTTGTCCTTCTTTCTCAAAGAGGACAAGATGACATCACTATGTTAGAGTCAAGTTACATTGTGTCTGACCATGGCTGATCAGAACAATAGGAGCTCAGAATGCTCTACCACAGGTCGGGCACAAATTGTCCCTTTAAACATTTGGAGTGAATTCTCCAAATTTGTGCATCTCATGTTTCTTTTGAGTTACTTCAATTTTGCTTTGCTCATAGAGCACAGCACCTTCTCTGATGAGGGCATGCCATGCTGGGTGGTCCTGTGCCAGTGTCTCACATTTCATACAATTCCAGAGCTCTTAAGAGAGACCTTGAGAGTGTCCTTGTGTCACTTTTTCTGATCACCATGTGAGCACATGCCCTGTGTGAGTTCTCTATAAAATAGACTTTTTGGCAAACATTCGTTTGACTTTCAAACAACATGGCCCAACCCATCAGAGTTGCGCTCTCTGAAGTAGAGTCTGAATGCTTAGCAGTTTAGTTTAAGAAAAGATCTCAGTGTCCAGTATCTTATCCTGCCAGGTGATCTTCAGAATCTTCCTAAGACAATTCAGATGGAAGGGATTCAGTTTCCTGGCATGGTGCTGGTATATCGTCCAAGTATCACAAGCATACAACAATGAGGTTGGCACAATGGCTTTGTAGACCTTCAGTTTGGTAGTCAGTCTAATACCTCTTTGCTCCCATACTTTCATTTGGAGCCTCCCAAACACTGAACTAGCTCTGGTAATGTGTGTGCACCAACCTCATTATCAATATGTACGTTCCTGGAAAGTATACTGTGAAGGTGACTGATCTTATCCAAAATATTCAAAACTTCTCCATTTGCTGTAATTGATGGTTCCACATATGGATGGTGTAGTGCTGGCTGATGGAGCACCTGTGGTTTTTTTTTGGTGTTAATTATTAGGCCAAAATTAGCAAAAGCAGCAGAGAATCAATTCATACTTTGTTGCATCTCAGCTTCAGAGGCTGCATGAGTACATAATGATCTGCAAAAAAAAAAAAAAATCATGCTTCAACACTCCCTCCACTTTAGTCTTAGCTTATAGCTTTTCCAAGTTGAAGAATTTACTGTTTGTGTAGGAGCTGACCTTGATGCTGAGTTCATCCTCATTGAAGGCATTTGACAATGTGGCTAAAAACATCATGCTAAAAAGCATGGAAGCAAGCACACAGCCTTTTCTCACTCCATTGGTGACTAGGAAAGTGCAAGAGTATCCTCCATTATCTAGAACCTGGACAAGCATACCATCTTGAAACTGACATACAATACTGATGAACTCTTCCAGGTAACCAAATTTTGACATAATTTTCCATAAGTGCTCATGATTGACAGTATCAAAAACCTTGGTCAGATCCACAAATATTGTGTACAGACCTCTGCTCTGCTCCTGGAATTTCTCCTGGATTAGTCAGGCAGCAAACACCATATCGACAATTCCTTGGCCCTTTCTAAGGTCACACTGGTTCTCAGGTAGATGATTATCTTCCAGGTGAAGGAACAGTCAATTAAAGAGGACACTGGTAAGAATCTTGCCAGCAGTGACTAAGAAAGAGACACTTCCCCCATTGTGATTGTCATAAGATAGTTTGTTTCCTTTACCTTTATAGAGATGGGCAACAGAGGCATCCTTGAACTCCTGGGGGATAACTTCCTCTTGCTATATAACCCAGAAAATGTCAGTCAGCTTTTGTATGAACAACGGAACCACACACACACACCTTGTAAAGCTCAGGTGGCATAGAATCAACACCAAGGGCTTTGCCACATGGAAGGAGCCTAATGGCATTCAAAACCTCTTCTTCAGTTGAAACTTCACCTAAGGAGGGACTGACTTCAACCTGAGGTAAATGGTCAGTGGCTTCAGCCTTGATTGATGATAGTTTGTTGAGAACACTATGGAAGTGTTCAGTCCATCTCTGTAGGATCATGTCCTTATCATTAATCAATGTGGCTCCATCAGCCAACTACTCAGTTGACATGCACCATAGGTCTTCGGCTCATAAATAGCCTTCAGAGTATCATAACAGTGCTTTGGATTGTTACTATCAGCGTAAAACTGAATTCCGTCTGTCTTCATGCTGAGCCAAGAGTCCTGCATTTCTCTAAGCTTTGCTTATACTTTACTTTTTGTGGAATTAAATTCTGCCTTCTTAAAGATGGATGAATTATCCTGAAGATAAACCTTGTGGAATTCTCGTTTTTCATTTAGCAGCTTCTGAATTTCCCCATCATTTTTGACAAACCAGTCTTGATGTTTGTGAGTGTTCCAACTGAGATGAGCGAATGCAGTGCTGTACAACAAATCTCTGAAAGCTGCCCACTCCTTTTCTGCTCCACTGTTGCCAACTATGTATTGGGTCAACTTTCTCTCCAAGTTCACCGCAAACTGTTCCCACTCAGAGAAGTGCTCTAATCAGTTGACGTTAATTCTTCTGGTAGTCATTTTGCCTTGGGGACACCACTTTTCTTGAATACAAATATTTAACTTGGAGAAAATGTCTATGATCAGTCCAACACTCAGCTCCACACATTACCTTCATCATTCTCACATCCTGTTTGTCCCTTCTTACAATCACATAGTCTATTAATTGCTAATGTTTGTTGTGAGGTTGCATCCACAAAGTTTTGTTGTGTTTAGGTAAATGGAAGACAGTGTTGGTGATGAGAAGGTCATGAGATGTACAAGTTTTCAGTAATAAGTGACCATTGCTATTGTTGTTTCCAATTCCATTCCTCCCTGACATGTTTGGTATTATGAATTTACTCTAGCATTAAAGTCTTCCAGAATTGTAAGCTTATCCTCTTTTGGCACATTGATGATAGTATACAGTTCTTGATAGAATTTTTCTTTGACCTCATTAGGGTTTGTCATGGTGTAAGCATCGGCACTGATGATGGTGGTGTAGCATTTTCCTACAAGTGGCAGTCACATTGTCTTGAACATGTTATCCACTCCTTTTGGTAGGCATACAAGCTTGTTGACTAGATTAGTAGTGATTGAAAAACCTACACCAGCTTCAAGGCACTCCCCTTCACTGTAGCCACTCCAAAAAAAAGTGTATCCTGCTCCACTTTCAGTAAGTTGGCCTTCATTTGCCAGCCTTGTTTGACTCAGGGCTGCCATATGGATGCAATACCTGTTGAGTTCTCTTCAAACAAGAGCTGTTCGTCTTTCAGCTTTGTGTCACCTATAAGTGTGTGCACATTCCATGTACTGATGGTAAATGAAATCATATTTGCAGAAGTTTTTGTACATTTTTTGTGTGTTTCGACCACAGAGTGAGATCCCTACCTGCCTCGGTAATCAGGGCAACTTTTCTAGCCACTTTCTCATACCAGGAGGTGAGCAGTGCGATCCTTAAAAGGCTGCTCAGATACCCAGGAGGCAGGCAAATCCCACTGCTCCTTCCACTGAGAAGACAACATGATGGCCTGGGCAGATGGTATACAGGGTTATGGTTACAGGTCTCAGGTATCCACACCTGCTGCTTTGTCACTTGCCTATTGCCACAGGACTTTGAGACAGGTAAAATTGTATGGGTGAAGTCTTTTGATTTGTGTGTAAATTGGATTTAAGTAAGGCAGAGTTGACTTCTTTTGAAGTGTTTCAAGTCACTAGACTAAGATGAATTGTTCAGTGTACTGAACAATTAGGTAGATGTTATTCTTTAGCCTCTGCCAGTGTTTTGAAAGAACATGCAGGATAGAAGAAGTACACAATTGGATTAAGGTAAATGGTGTCCCAGTTTTTAAAATGAAAAACAAATGCAGAAATGCAAAGTGTGTGTGTGTGTGTGTGTGAGAGAGAGAGAGAGAGAGAGAGATGGGGTATCTATGAATCATTGAGCTTAAATTCAGTTTTTTTAATTCATTCAATTACAGAAACAGCTGGTGGTGCAATGAATAGAATGGTGGGCCTAGAGTCAGGAAGACAAGTTCAAATTTGGCCTCAAACACTAACTATAACCTTGGGCAAGTCACTTAAGCTCTGTTTGACTCAGTTTCCTCAACTAGAAAATGGAGATAATATTAGCATCTACCTCCTAGAGTAGTTGTGAGGAGCAAATGGGATATTTTTAAAAGTGCTTAGTACAGTAACTGGTGCATAATAGGCACTATGCAAATGCTTATTCCCTTCCTTCTTCCTGGAAATATTATTTAATTTATCTAAATAAAGATGCTTTGATCACATGGAGTCAATATTGTTTTAGCATAATCAGGTCTGCCAGTCTACTCATCTACTTTGAGACTACCTTCATTTCCTTTATGGAAAGGTTATTAGGCTGATGATTTAAGGTAATGTTGCAGATATAGGTTTCCCAAATGTCCAACTATTCTCTCCTCCAGATTTAGCATACAATTCTTTCAACACATCCTCACAAGGCATGAACTAAGGTCCTTCATTAAACTAGTTGGCATAAATTTTATACAATCTTCATATTATAAATATGTTTTCTAAAGTATATTAGATGGCCTTCATAACCCCTTCCAACTCTGAGATTGAGTAGTTTACTTTGCAGATTAGGAACAGAGAAGCATAAATACATTGCTTTCAAGCAAGAGAATATGGAGGCAAACCCAGAATTTTTGATACCAAATCAAGTGTTCGTTGTACTGCAGTGTGTTGTAAATGATAGATTGGATTGGGAAAGAGAGTGAAAACAGAATCAGCTGTTAAGATAACATGACTACAGTCTAAGCAGGTTATAATGATAGTGTATAATAGAGTTATTAGTAAGAATAGAAGCCAGTGAGTGGATGATTGTGAGAAACATTACAGAAGTTGAATAAACAGGATTTGGTAATTAATTGGAGAAGAGGACATTGCAGGAATATGAGAGAAAAAGGCAGGGAACTAGCTAGATCTCCCAAATTCCCCCACAAATAACTTAAAATAATACCTCAAAAAAAATTTTAGTGCAGCAGAAATAATTAAAAGTCAGGATAAAGCACTTGTACACTTAAGACAACTTGGGAGGATTTCAGGAAAGATCTGACTTTTGAGGGTCTGACTTCTGTTTTGAGCTGATTGAAGTGCAGATACCTCTGGGCAGATATTGCTGAGTCAACAAACGGCAAGCCCTGGGGGCAGCTATGTCTGCTACAGCCTTACCTTGGAAATGATATAGAGGTTCGGAGGCTGATCAGGAGAAGATTGTGGGGGCCTTTCACTGGTGTGTAGTTCCAGGTTTGCTGACCAGACAGGGCCCGAAATTTTGGCTACAGCTAAGGAGGAGTGAACACATGCTGATGAGTATGGTCATAGAGGGGCAGGGACTTGCTGGTTGTGTCACTCACAGAGCAGAGCCCCTGGCTTTGGTTTGAGGGCAAAGGAGCAAGCTGATGCTTGCAGCCACCTGAGGAACTGCAGAGAACAAGAGCCTTTGTGATAACAGCAGTGCTGGGTGGCCCTGGTCCTAGCTCAGGTGTGGAGAGGAGTACCTGAGGTCACTTGTAGACCAAGGTGTGAGCCAAAGGAGAAGTTACCACACCTAGCCTTGGATTGTAGAACAATGGAAGAACCAAGAGGTCAAAGGCCCCCAGAGAGAGTTCAGAAAACAACAGCATGAAAAACCTAAAGCCTGAGATATTATCCCTCACAACCTGGGAGCAGAGTATGAATCATGAAAAAACAAATAAGATTAATGCAAGAAAAGTAAGAAAATCATGAAAAGAAATTCAACCAATTAGAAAAAGAAATCCAGAAACTTACCAAAGAAAATAATTTCTTAAAAGTTAGAATTGGGCTAGGGGAAGCTTATGACTTCATAAGACATCAAGAAATAATAAAATTAAATTAAAATAATGAAAAAATAGAAGAGAATGTGAAATATCTCATTAGAAAGCCAATTGACTTGGAAAACAAATTGAGGAGAGATAATATAAAAATTACTGGATTACCTGAAAGCTACAATTTAAAAAATAGAGTCTAGACACTATACTGCAATAATTTATTAAGGAAAATTACCCTGAAATTCTTGAACTAGAAATTGAAAAAATCCACTGATAACTACCTGAAAGAGATATCAAAAAGAAAACTCAAAGGATCGTTGTAGGAAAGTTTCAGAGCTTGCAAGTCAAGGCAAACATATTACAAGCAAACAGAAAGAAACAATTTAAATATTGTGGAGCTACAGACAGGATAACACAAGATTTAGCAGCTTCTACATTAAAAGACCAAAGGATGTGGAAAATAATATTCTAAAGAGCAAAGTAGCTGAGTTTGCAACCAAAAAGACACACCCAGAAAAAGCTGAATGTAATCCTGCAAGGGAAAAAAATGAATACTTAATGAACTAATGGACTTTCAAGTATTCTTGAGGAAAAGACCAAAACTGAACAGAAAATTTGACTTACAAGAATCAGGAGAAGCATAAGAAGAAACATGAAAGACTAATTATAAAGGATTTAATAAGATTATACTGTTTACTTCTTATATGGGAAAATTATACTTGTAACTCTTAAGAGTTTTATTGTTTCTGGGATAGTTTGAAAAAGTATACATAGATAAAAGTCTTGGGGTTTAGTGGATTATGATGGGATGATCCTAGAAAATAAAATTGTGTAGGGAGAGGTAAAATGGAGAAAATTATCTCATACAAAAGGGGTGTGAATGGGAGAACTGTTACAGTAGAGGGGAGGATAGGGTAGAGGGCAGGTAGTGCAGGAACCATATTCTAATTGGAACTAGGTTAAAGAAGGAAAAACATATCTATTTAGTAAGGCATAAAAGTCTTCTTAACTTATTGAGAAATGGGAGGGCAGAGGGATAGAATAAAAGAAGAACTCTGAAAAGGGTGTGTAGATAAGGGAGGCACTAGTCAAAAATAAATTAGGTTTCTGAGGAAGAATAGGGTAAGAAGAGAGAGAGGAAAGGATAAAGAGTGAAGAAAAATAGGGTGGATGGAAATACAAGACTAGTAATCATGATTTTGAATGTGAATGGGATGAATTCATTCATAAAATAGAAACAGGTAGCAGAATGGATTAAAAACCAGAACCCAACAATATGTTGTTCACAAGAAACATATTTAAAAATGAGAGACACATATATGTTAAAAAAAGAAAAAAAGAAAAAGATAAAAGGGTAGCGGTCATGAGAAATCGAAACTATACCTTTCTGCAGACAATATGATGGTATATTTGGAAAATCCTAGAGATTTAACTAAAAAAAGATAATCCTGTAAACTACATTATGTTAAAAAGTACCATCGTTAATGAAATAATACCAATACTAAACATATATGCAACAAATGCTGTAGCATTCACATTTTTTAAAGAAAAAGGTAAATGAATTACAGGTGGAAAGAGACAGCAAAATTATAATAGTGAGGGATTTCATTCGTTCATTCATTCATTCATTCTCTCAGAACTAGATAAATAACCAAATAATAACCAAATAACCAATAAATAAATAAACAAATAAAAGAAGTCAAGGAGATTAATAGAATCTTAGATATATGTATGATGAATATCTGGAGAGAACTGAATTGGAATAGAAAGGAATATGCCTTTTACTCAATGGTAAATGACATCTTTACAACAATTGATCATATATTAGGCTATAAAATAGTTAAATAAAGAAAAGAAGAAATACTGAATATATCCTTTGCAGATCATAATGCAATAAAAATTACATGTAACAAGGGACCATGGAAACACAGATTAAAAATTAGTAGGAGGCTAAATAACCTAATCTTAAAGAATGAGTGGGTTAAAGAATAAGTCATAGAAACAATAAATAATTTTATTAAAAATAATAACAATGAGACAACATATCAAAACTTAGGAAATTCATCAAAAACAGTAATCAGAGAAAAAGTTCTATCTCTAGATACTTACATCAGTAAAATAAAGAAAGTTCAAATCAATGAATTAGATATACAATTTAAAACATAGGGAAGGAATAAATTAAAAATCACCAATTTAACACCAAATTGGAAATAAAAAAATTAAAGGTGAAATTAATGAAATTGAGTGTAAGAAAACCATTAAATTAATAAATAAAACTAGGAATTGGTTATAGAAAAAACCTAAGAAAATAGATAAACCATTAGTTAATATGATTTAGAGAGAAGAAAACCAAATCACCAGAAAAGGGTGAATACACCCTTAAAAAAGTTGAAATTAAAGCAATTTTTAGGAGTTATTTTGCCCAATTATATGCCAATAAATTTAGCAATTTAAGTGAAATAGAATAATACATATAAAAATACAAATTGCCCAGATTAACAGAAAAGGAAATAGATTATCTTAATAAAGCTATTTTAGAAAAAGAAATTGAACAGGCCATAAATGAATTTCCTAAAAAGGGGGAGGGGGACATCAGGACTTACAAGTAAATTCTACCAAACATTTAAAAACCAACTAATTCCAATATTAAATAAATTATTTAGAATAATAGCAAAGAAGATGTTTTACCAAACTCTCTTTATGAAGCAAATATATTGCTGATACCTAAACCAGGAAGATCAAAGGCAAAGAAAGAAAATTATAGACCAATTTCACTAATGAATATTGATGCAAAAATCATAAATGAAATACTAGCAAGGAAACTTTAACAAGCTATCACAAAGATTATACATTATGACAAAGTGAGTTTTATACCAGGAATACAAAACCAGTTAAATATAAAACTATTAACATAATTGATCATATCAATAACAAAAATTACATGATTGTATCAATAGATGCAGAAAAGACTTTTGACAAAATACAACACATTCCTATAAAAAAACTTGAAAGCATGGCTATAAGTGGATTTTTCCTTAAAATGATAAAAAAGATATCTAAATAAAACTATTAGCAAACATTATCTGTAACAGATATAAGCTGGAAGAATTCCCAATAAAATCAGTAGTGAAACAAGAATGCTCATTATCACCAATATTATTCAATATTATATTAGGTATGCTCACAGTAGCAATAAAAGAAGAAAAAGAAATTGAAGAAATCAGAATGGGCAATGAGGTAATAAAACTTTCTCTTTTTGCAGTTGATATTTGGAAAATCCTAGAGATTTAACTAACAAGCTAGTTGAAACAATAATTTTAGCAAAGTAACAGGATACAAAGTAAACCTGCATAAATTATCAGCATTTCTATATATCACCAATAAAGCTCTGCAAGATGGGATAGTGAGAAATAGTTCATTTAAAGTAACTGTAGACAATATAAAATACCTTGGAGTATACCTGCCAAGACAAACCCAGGAACTATATGAACACAATTATGAAACACTCTTTATACAAATAAAACCAGATTTAAATAATTAGAAAAATATTAATTGTTCATGGGTGGGCTGAGCCAATATGATGAAAATGACAATTCTACCTAAATTAATCTACTTATTCAATGGCATCCCAATTAAATTATAAAAAAGAAATATTGTATTGAGCTAGAAGAAATAACAAAATTAATTCAGAAGAACAAAAGGTCAAGAATATCAATGAAATTAATGGAAAAATAAATCTAAAGAAAAGGAGTCGAACAGTGCCAGATCTTAAACTATATTATAAGGTGATAATTATCAAAACCATCTGGTATTGGATAAGAAATAGAATGGTGGGAGAGGATTCTGGGAAGATGGCAGAATAGGTCAGATGATTTCAAGCTCTCAAGATTTCCCCCCAAAAACAAGACAAAATAGAACCTCAGGGCAAATGTAGAGCAGTAAAAATAACCAGAGAAGATCAGAAGAAAATCCTAGGACTGAGATTTGGTCCCTGGGAAGTGTAAACACCTACAGGTTAGTTTCACTGAAATAGCACTGGTGCTAACTGGCTCAGGAGGTAAGCCACTGGGATCCCAGCCAAAAGAATTTTCACCTCCTGGACAGTGTGGGGAGTTGGGCATCTGAGCAAGGGAAGATCATGGGAACCTCTGCTAATAAGGTACACCAGCTGTGCTGCCTAGACAGGTTCCTGGGTGAGAAAGAACCAGCACATGCCCAGTAAGTGCAGAAGCAGTGGGGCAGAAACATCACTAACTGGGGGCACTTACAGGAGGACAGAGTTCCTGGTTTCAGTTCCAGGCCAGAGGGGAAAACTGAATGAGGATCTGAGGACAGAAGCACCATCCCCCACAGGGGGACTAGAGGGAATTACAATAGTAAACTGCTACAAATTTAAAAAAAATGAACAGGCAAAAGAGAAAGAACCCAACTATAGAAAGATACTATGGGGATGGAAAAGACTGGGGTTTGTCTTTAGAGGAAGATAATGAAGCAAAAAAATTTCTCCTGCCTCAAAGATTAATGTCAGATTGTCACCTGCCCAAAAAGAATTCATAGAACTTTAAAAAGACTTTAAAATCAAATGAGAGATTGAGGAAAATTTTTTTAAAAAATAAGAGTAATCCAAGAAAAACAAGATTATGAAAAGAAAGTCAACCAACTAGAAAAGGAGATCCAGAATCTTAAGAAAGAAAATGACTCTTTGAAAATTAGAAATGGGCAAGGGGAAGCCAGTAAAATTATAAGAGACTAAAAAATAATAAAACAAAATATAATGAATGAAAAAAATAGAAGAAAATGTGAAATGTCTTATAAAAACTGACCTAGAGAACAAATCAAGAAGAGAAAACATAAGAGTAGTCAGACTACCTGAAAGCTACAATCAAAAAAAGAATCTTGATACAATGATACAAGATATAATTTTTGAAAAATTGTCCTGAAGCATTAGAAAAAGGGGGGAAATTAGAAATAGAAAAAAATTCACCAATCACCACCTGAAAGAGATCCAATGAGCAAAATCTACAGAAATATCATAACTAGATTCTGAGATCCCCAGCTCAAGAAGAAAATATTATGAGCAACAAGAAAAAAAATTAAAAATAGCAGAACCACAATTAGAATCTCACAAAACATAGCAGCAGTAACACTCAAAGACTACAGGTCTTGGAACACTATATATTGAAAAGCAAAAGAACTGGGGTTGCAACTGAAAATATCATACCCAGAAAAGGTAAGCATAATTCCAAATGAAAAAAAAAATGGATATTCAATGAATTGCCAGACTTCCAGGATTTTGTTGCAAAAAAAAAATCTGAACTTAATAGAAAATTTGACTTGCAAGATCCAAGAGAAATATAAAGTATACATCAAAAACTAATTACAAGGGATTCAATAAGGATAGACTGTTTACTTATTATATGAGGAAATGTAAAACATATGTCCAAGATTGTTATTAGTAATTGGGTAGTTTGAAAGAAAGATTGGGGTAGAAGAGTATGATGTCATTCCAAAAAGTAAAACCATTTAGGAAAAGGTAAAAAGAGTAATTAGAGAAACGAGGTGTGAGAGTAAAAACCTACAGAGGAATTAGACTGGGGAGGAGGGCTGGTAGTTCTGGAACTCTACTCTCATCAGGAATATGTTAAAGAGGGAACAATACAGACACACATATATGTATGTATGTATGTATGTGTGTATGTGTGTGTGTACAAAAGTCTTCTAAATTCAGAAAGAAATAAAAGGCTAAGGGCATGGGAAGGGGGAGGGGAAAAGCGAGGGATTTTTCTAGGGAACCTTATTCACATCAGATCTGACTTCAAGCGACAATGATATAGACATTTAGAAGGGAATAAAAGTCTTTTAAATTTATAAAGAAATAAGAGGGTAAGGGAATAGGGGGGCATAGGGGTGTTTAGATTAATGGGAATGGGATAAAGAGATGATAACATATATTTGGGAGGATGCAAAAATCTTCTAAATTCAGGTAGAAATAAGAGGGTAAGGGGAAAGGGTGGGGGGGAGAAAAAGGGAGGGATCTTTGGAGGGCCGTAGGTTAAGTAATAGGAGGGCAAGGTAGTGAGTAGAAGCAAAGTAGAGGAGTCAGGAGGGATAGGAAATAAGAGATATACACAAACATAAAATAAAGATCAAGAGTAGAATTTATCAGGAAAAAAGCAGGGGTAGTATCTCAGACAAAGTTAAAACTAAAATAGATTTAATCAAAAAAGAAAAATAGGTAAACTACACTGTATGTCCAGCCATATCAATATTGCTTTAGACTATTTGAAATAACTAGACAGAATAAGGTTGGAATATTGCTGTGGTGTAGAAAATGATGAGTTAGTGGACTTAGAAAAATATGGAAAGACTTGGACTTATGAAGGAAGATGTCATCCACCCTCAGAGACACAGGGAACAAACAAGTATAGTACAGTCTTACATAGATGCACATGAATATATATGTCTATACACCAGTATGATTATAGATATATAACTATATGTATGTAAGTATATGTATGTATGTGTATATGTATGCATATGTTTGTATATATGTATATATGTATGTGTGTATGTGTGTATCTGAGCTTGGGGAGGAAGGGGGAAAAAAGAACAAAGTAAAATGTGCAAAGTAGAAAGCAAAAGAAACTTTACAAGGAAGTAAAGAAAAGATGGATAGCTTTGAAAATAATTGTGGTATTTATTACATAGGCTTTCTTGAAATGGACATTTATTGTTGTATATTTTGAATCCTCTCATATTCTGCTGTGCACATGGAAATTCTTTTTTTTCTTTTTTCTTTTTTTAGATTTAAATTAATAAATGTTTCTTTTTCTTTTCTTATTGTGTGTTTAAGTTTTGGGGAAAAAGAAATAGAATGGTGCATCAGTGAAATATAATAGATATACAACATAATGTAGCAAATTATTATAGTAATGTTGCATTTGGTAAGTGTAAAGATTTAAGCTTTCAGGATAAGATTTCACTAGTAAAAACTTGTGCAGCAACTGGAAAGCAATCTGACAGAAACTAGATATAGACCAATTTCTTATATCATTTATCAAAATAAGATATCATGATACATGACCTAGACTATTATAAGTAAATTAGAAGAACATGGAACATATTACCTATGAGACTGATAGACAGCAGAAGAATCTATTAATGTGAAATAGAATATAGAGACACCGAACATTATGAGTTGTAAAGTGGATAATTTTGATTATATTAAATTTAAAAAGGTTTGTACAAATAAAACCAATGAAGCCAAGATGAGAAGGAAAGCAGAAAACTGGGAGAAATTTTTATAGACATTTTCTTGGATAAAGGGCTTACAACTCAAATATATAAAAATATGAGTTATTCCCCAATTGATAAATTGTCAAAGGATATAAGGCAATTTAAAGAGAAATAAATGAAAGAGACAGATAGATGATAGATAGATGATAGATAGATAGATAGATAGATAGATAGATAGATAGATAGATAGAT